>NC_092860.1:75498778-75727466 GCF_032062135.1 Pyxicephalus adspersus
GCAGCTTGCTTGTCCTTTGAAGTTACTTTCAGTTTCACTCTGCACTGCAGCCAGCATCGAGGAGTCACACAAAGGCACACAGTATCAGGTATCGGGGGATGTCTTATTTGCGGGGGGTGCTTTCTTTTAATTGTTTGAGCAAAAATCCGGGGTGGCTTATTTGATGGGGATGCCTTATCATTGGGGAAACACGATATATATATTTTCCATTACAGAAAGCATAACAATTCCTAGGAGGAGCTACACTTTATCAAAAGTTTCCAATCACTGTATCAGTTGTAATGTGCTGTAATAATAGCCAATAATTGATGCAAATAACATGTCAATGGCCTTGTCAAAGTTTATTGTAAAGACTCTATAAAGCTTGTAAATGGGTTTATTGTATATGTTCTTTCATTTTAGTATTGGTAAGTCTGAAAAAAACAAACAAACCCAACTGTGCTTTTTTTTGGAGGCAGGTAAATTTGAAATATTTTACATGGATATTTTAGGAGAGAAATGAGTGGCAGACAGCTTCTCTATGACCGTTTTAGAATCCCATTAAAATACTAGTGCCACTGATTTAGCATGTAATAAATGTTTATTCAATAAAGGACTCCAGGCAAAATCTTAACAGACAAAATATATAATTCATCTGTTTTGCACACAACCTGTGACCAAGCAGTACAAGGCCAACCAGCACGCTGATGATTTTATCCCCCTTCCACAGTCAGTATAGCTGAATGCCCCCCTATGATATTTCTCCCTCTCTCTCTCAGGGCTGATTTATTAAAGCTGTCCTAGGGTGGAGAGGATACACTGGGTGATCCAGAAACCCTGGAACAGATTTGGTCCAGGACTGAAAACATTTAACAAATACCAAATTACTTAAGAAATCCATTCCTGGTTTGCTGTATCACCCAGCTTCACTGCTGAAAGTGCATCCTCTCCAGCATTGGAGAGCTTTATTAAATCAGGCCCTCTTAGTCCTAGCTCTGTTGTCCTGGGAATTGCAAGAAGCCTGGTATTCCAGCTACCAGATCTGTCTGATCTTATTAAACTCCAATGCTGCACAGAGGACAATATTTGTATAATTAGGGGTTCATTCACATGGATGGCTTTGCAGTGGTTACAGAATTGCTGCACAATCTATTGCACCACCATGTCCTTTATCATTGAATCTAATATGCATATGTCATGACAGAGCAGTAGCAGCAGTTGATAGGAGTTTGAGTTAGATTCTTTGGATGTAGATTTTTTTTTGTTCTTAGATGCTTCCTGCAGCTTCTGGCAGTTGGTTGTCTCAACAAATGCCTGTGCTCTTCCATCATCTTTGAGTCACTATGTACAAACACCATCATGGCTGAGTTGGCCCAAGGCAGTGAAGTTTGCATGCGGCAGTTAAGTATAATATTATTTCACTGTATTATCCAAGTCAGTTAAATTACCCATACATGTTCATTTTATAAAATGTAAAATAAATAAACCCCAAACATTTACATATAACTGCTAGTCAATATCTGCCAAAGTCAATTTCAGTTTCCCTCAAATGTCTTTCTGGTTTCTGAGGCTAAAGCCCTGTTGTTCATGCATCACCTACATTTGCAGAAGAAGGATAGGTTAAGACTGCATATCTGGCGGGCATCCCAACTCTTAATAGGTCATACATCAAAAGCCTACTGATGAGCCTGAAATGAAAATGGCCTAACATGAAACCAACATTATTACCTAAATTCATACTGCTGCCAAGATTTAAATGTTAAAGTTACGACTTTAATTTGCTAAGTGCAATGTCCTTCTACCACTCTCTATATCTCTGTTTCTCTCATCTTAAACAGCTTCAGGAGAACAGGAAATAAAGACAGTAACTGGCGGTACTGTTAGGTAAGAGATTAGGTCTTTCCATTTACTTTAACACAATTACAGTTTGTTGTTCCTGAATGAATGATTCCTCTGTAGATCAATATCACACAAAATAAGTGGGATGAGAATAAGAGGTTTGCTGTTCATTGACAGCTCCTGTACGACAACCTGGGTTTGTTTAGGACAGAAGGACGTTCAAGTGGACTGCTTTCATCCTTGGTAAACAATTTTTATTAGTTGCATTTCAATATTATTTGCACCAATTAAACATATCTGCCATATAATTATGCTTATATGAACTATAACACCTTTCTCAGGACTCCTAAAATATTAGAATCCTTTTTACATGGATAGATTTACTACCACAAAATCTTTGTATAATACCAAATTAAAACTAAATTTGTTGACATAATACACTACTGAGTTCCTTTTATGACAATCCTAAATGTCTGTCCATCCAGCAATTGAAACTCTTGGGTACTTTGTGCATAAAAGGCTTGGGTCTTCCTCCTTTACTTTGTTCCTATACTTTTGTCAAGATGCTAAAAACAAAAGTTTGTTAATAACCTTTTATACTACTATAGTCATTTGGTTTATATCGCAACACGAGCAATGTTTTACCTTTTTGGCCAATATCAATTTGATGGCCTGTTATACAGACTGCCATGCAAAAAAGTAGGGATTGTTGAAGAGCCAGATATATTTAGAGACTGCCTTAATGACATGTCACAAAGACTGCTGTGCAACAAATCTACACTTTTAGAAAGGCTGCCCTGTATTAGACCTAGGTATGTAGAAAGACTGCCATAATTACTAGAACTACACAAGGAGGATGTTCTCGAATCCTTTCTTGACCTAAGCTGGTATCATGAAGTTACTTATTTCCTTAGCCAGCAGCCAGATTATGGCAGATGAATATGTTATTTCCCTGCACAACTCTGCAAGGAATTGAAAATCACATACCCAGGGATAAAATCAACAAAATCAACAGCCCAAGATCCAGAACACTTGCAGCAGGGTCCTCTCCTCCTATGTCACTGTCTGTATCTGTCTGTCAATTGCAATCGCTAATAAAGCACTGTGTAATATGTTGGCGCTATTTTATTATTATTTTTGGCTGTATTATTATTATTAATAATAATAATAATAATAATAACACTTGTAAGAAGACTTGGCACCTGCCCCAAGCTTCTGTTTTTTATACTAATAATTTATTATAACCTATTTATAAATCGATAGATAGATCTAAAAAAGTTATCACGATTACAGAGGAAACGTGTGCAGTGTACACCATGACACATCCATAAAAGCTGAATAACCCAAGTTCACTCATGATAGTCTATCTTCTCCAGTCTTGGACAGCTTTATTAAATATGGCTCATGCTGCTTTAAGTATTAGGCATTTAAATACCATAAAGTGCAAAAAATAATTTTGGAGCCCCCCTGATGCATCACTGACCTGGGACAAATATGTGTTTATTAGATGTTTCAGGACTTGCTATATGCATGCCTGTTCTCAGCTAATGACTCCAGTGAGACAGATAAAATGATGACCGCTCTACAGCTTGTGCCTTGAAAACAATTAACTATTTTTTTTTTTGTGTTGACATTTTTCCATTCCTCCACCCACCATTTCACAGACACATACATTATGCATAATGTACCCCCGTAACGCTACAAGTATCACAAAAACACCACAACACTCTATAATACTATAAACACTAATCAAAGCAGATAACATCAGTAGAAAGTATTGCAAACTGAGGGAAAACAGAATAAACAAGTTACAGACACTTAGAAGAACATCTGGAAGAACAATTCAGATATATTTTTTGACAAAAGCAATTATCATGTACAGTATATTACCTAAAGGCAACCTAATTACATATTTTGTACATACCTAAGTAAGGGTCCAGGAAAGTGTCTATGCCTCTAAGTACACAATACAAGTTACATTGGCACAGTTAAAAGAAATGTTTACTCCCTGACAGCTATGAGACTCTTTGATAAACAATAAGGCAAATTGTGATTTAAATATAGGCATGTGGATAAACAACCTGCATTACATCAAAGAATAATTACAGTATTTCCATTTTTGTAGTAAGATATATATTTACAGAAAGGTTAAGATTTTTTTCTCTTTATTTTTCTACAAGGCGTAACACTTTGAAGTTTGATTTAAGTGTTCAGAACAGGTTGATAGCTTTCACTTGCAAACGTCAGATTGAATTTATAACAAACTCATGAGTCAGGTACTCATTTTCATATTGAATGAAGCAATGGACTTGTTGGCAGAAACAAGTAATGAGTGTTGCAAGACATTTAAATTGCATTCTAGCTGATTTATTACAAGCTATTATATATATGGGTACTGGACATAGCAATTTTTAAGACGTGAAAAAGGAAGATTGAATTATATTGCTAAGTTAAAAGTTTTAAGTATAAAAATATTTTTAGTGTTTACCATTAAAAAACAGAAATTTCATATCTGACAAGATCAGAACTATTTGTCTATGATCTGGCACATTTACTTTTAGCAACCAGGCCAAAAAATGTATCAGAAAATAACAAAATGCTCAAACAAGGAACAACAAAAATGTTTCCAAAATATTATTTGGCAATATCTTTTTTTCATTACTCATACCATTTACCTTCAATGAAGTCAGCTGAAGTGTATGCTCGCCTATGTGTGTTGCTTCCATCCTCAGGACTGTTTAACATCTCCACTGCCACCTCAATGGCTTCTGCTAGTTCATCCCGTTTATCTTTCCTTACTGGTTTTTCTTCTGGGTGGCGTGTAAGTCCTGTTTCCAATTGGTACACTTTCTGCAGAGTGAAACTATCAAATGGAATAGCGGCATATTCAGTGGGGACCTTCACACCATTATGTACTTCAGCCTTGTTAACCTGGGAATGTAGAAAGTCTAAGAGGTCTGTCTGTGTCTTCTCTGGACTGGCATGGTCAAAGGTCACAGTGAGGGAATCAGTGTGGTGTCCTTGAACATTTTTGAGTTGTTCACTGCGTTCTTGAAGCTCATCCTTCAGTTGGGCTATTTGTTTTTTCAGGCTAGTGATATAATTCCGATGTTCTTCCTCACGTTCCTGCAAGATAGCATGGTAGCCTTCTTTCCCAGTGGGGCTATTAATCCTTGGCAGTATGAGGTGTTCATCTTCAGCTCTTGGAGTGCATGCCAGCATATACAATACAGAAACTATACAGCAAAGACAGACAAGAAGGATGCCCACTCGGGAAACCCAACTAAGAAGTCCTCGCCGTACCATCCTCACATTTAACAAAAGAAATGCTCCTTTTTCATCCTGATATGCAATGACGTCCATACGCAGTAAAAGCACATATAATCCACATAGAAATGGAGAACATGATCCACCTCTGTTCCGTTAATATATAATTGTTATTCTTGCATTGAAGGAGTACAAAAACTTGTAAGGTACAGTACACAGATATTTCCAGGCTTAAAAAGTAACTGGATCATTGTGGTTTTCATCTATTACACAAAGATGAACCTAGAAAATAAGAATAAAATGAAGGTTATAATAAACCCTTTGAAAAAGTTGGTTATGTATATATTAGTTATTCTATAACAAATAAAAAAAACATGTACAAAAGGAAGACAAACTCCAAAGAAATGTCTATGCAAATTTTTGAAACTTGCCTAGGTATGCCCTGTCTAAATCTAAAAACGTGGTAGGACCTCACAGTACACTCAGGCCACTAAAGCAATCACATTGTGCAGTTCAGGAAGAACCAGCATTTAGCGTAAAGCTCCTCAGCAAGGGAAGCTCTATCCAAAATAAAGCTCTACTCTATCCAAAACAAAAACAGTTTTGACAGAAGATCTGTTCCTAAGGACCAAGAACTCCCTTATTTTTTTTCATTGCCAAGTTTGCCTATGAATTTTATCACTATTTAGGAAAACACATTGCTCTTTAGTACATAGATTATAGTATAGTATTATAGATTATAATAAAGATTTTTAACTAACTATTCTGTTGGTTATATTGTTTTCATGGGCAGACATAAATGTTATACTGTTATATTTCCCTTCCTGAAAATGTTCACATAAATGGCAAATATATTATTGCATTACTTTAGTACCAATCAGAGTACGCACACTGTAGAATTTTACAACAGCACAACTTTGTCATACATTTATCACAAATTTCCTATTGTTAACAGCCATGAAATGTATAATTACATTATATTACAGATTGCAAACTTCGACAATTGTTTCTAGTTAGCATAATGTGACAAAAGGAACTTGGTTTCATTCTTGTCATTAGATACTATTAAAATAAATATAATGCAGAATCTTTGCATGTTGTTGAGCATAAATGCTCAAAGTTGGTGAGTGGAGATTGTATCAATAAGCCTGTCAAAGGCAAGTTAAATAAAAGAAAAAAAATGAACATTTTGCAAGCATACCTCTCTATATTCCCAACAGTAACAAGTGACTCCATGAGTTTCTAACTTTTACAGACTAATAACATGTGCAAGAATATAACAGATGATACACAATAACCAATTCTTCCATCTTCTGACATTTTAATTATGGCCAGGAGCTTGTGGCCCCCCCATTCCACCTCCAGGCGGCCCTAAAGATACAAAACTAAAGCAATCATACAGTGCTGGCCTGTTAAGGACTCATGTCAAAGAATGACAACATAATGTGTTCCGTCAGTTATAGGTAGTCGCCAACTTTCTTTGAGCCTAATTAACTCTACAATAGATACTTCCAGAGAAATGCATTTCAGGTGACAGACAGCTAAGGGGTACATGTAGGTTTCTGCACTGCGTAATATGTTGGCGCTATATAAAAAGCATTTATTATTAATAATAATAATAATAGGCTGTAGCCTAGGGTGCCATGGCAACAAGGGACAGGATTTGTTCAGCACTATGCTACCCTGACCCCCCCTTCCTTCCTTTAAACCCCAATATCTCTAGAATGCGAAACCCAAAATGTAGGTGGAAGTGGGAACATTTTTGGCTAAGGCCCCCTAAAATTTAATCACATCTGGAAACCCTACTTATGAAAACGAAATAAATTAGCCACAAAAAGCCATATGTTTTCTTTGCAAGCCAGAAACTTTTTAAATTAATAGTACAACATATACTAGTAATTAAAGATGTAGACTAGGTCTTTATAATATTACTTACTGGTAGGTAGATCACTTTGAGTTGAAGGAACACTATAATTAGTACTTCAGTTGAACAGATTTTATAGCCAACCACTAATCAAATACTGTATGTTCTAACATATTTGCTCTACAAGACAAGAAAACTTTCCTGCTTTAGTATTCTGCCTATTTTAACAAAGGTTCAGCTAACGCAAGGGTCGCCATACTTTTATGGCCACTAGGCCATTTCAGAGCACACCCCTAATGGTTCCGCCCCCACCAGGGAACACCCCCTGAAGTGAAATCCCTCTCCTTCGTATGCATTGCGGAGGAGAGGGATTTACCTTCAGGGAGCATTCCCTATTTAATCGCGGCGTTGGAAGTATCAGGCCTGCAGCGGTAAATAGGGGAGCCACAGCAAGGAGGCGGCACCAGAGCTCCGGCAGTTCCTAACGTCCGGCCGGATCGGCCAGGGGGCGTTAGGCCGGAACGAACAACCGGCTAGAACATATCTGGCCTAAGAGCCGGAGTTTGTCGACCCCTGAGCCAATATTTATTAGCCCATGCTAGGTAATCCTGACCATTTAGACTGCTGCAAAAATACTAACCCATAACTGGGTTTATTGTTATGGAAACACTTGAAAAATACCACTGGGGTCATTAAAATCACAGATATAAATGGGAACTCTAACATTTTTCATCTGAACTAAAGGTGAGAGAAACTCTAATGATGACACTGAAAAAGGGGTAACCTCACATCTTGTTGCATGTTCAGGATATTAGGTAAGTGAAAATATTCTCAGCAAGACATGAACAACAAAAAGGGGGTTTAAACCTTTTCTACTCTATCCAAAAAATAAAAAAGTATAGGATCTACTGAAACCTCTAGATGCAGCTAGTATTTTCAGAACTAATAATGATGGCCAGTAAATTACCCTTCTCATAACTTTTTTTTAGAGCACCTTTAAGAATATAGCCATTATTAAATTGGAACTCAAGCCTTATCTTCATTCTCCCCTCAACTACTGAAAATTTCTGTTTCACTAAATACAGTTAGCTTTTCAAGCTATGCATTAGAAGTTAGATAGGGCTTGCCTTAATTACTGACTGGAAGATGTCCAGCATCATCCAGACTATTCTCTCTGGTGAACTGTCCCTTTTATTTCTTAGTTTCACTACATGGGCATTAACTTGAGGGGTCTGCCTAGAAACTCCCAGTCCTCCAAACTGATAGCTACCAGAAATGTAAATATTTGCATAACACCTGCCAAAGCCAGTCCATTGCTTGCATATGAGCTGAGAACTCCTTATAGAGGTACTTCACAGGCAAAGTTTTATGATGTTCCCAATTCATGGAAAACAATCACAATGAGCCTTTATGATACCAAATGAAGTGTGAACACTCTAAACACATTACAGATTACACCTGCCAGTTACTTTCATTTAACAAAAAAACAAAATCAAATCCCAAAAGTATCTCAGGAGACAGAAAAACGGGCCCAGTAGTTTAGTAGAGTAAGCAATACATTTCTGGGGTCCAGTGTTCTGAGGTACCTTACAAAATATGTAAAATTGCTCTTACATACTCTGGTTTTAATTTCTAAATAAGTAAACAGCGGAGTGATATGAACCCCATATCAATCCTATTTCTTTTATAAAATGAAATGCTTTCTGGTTATAAAATTTTTGACAGACAATAGAATAAGCATCTCCTATATTTACTCAATGCCACATCCCAAAATTTTTCTAAAAACAATTCAACCAAAATTGGAAAGAGGGTGGGACTTTAAAGGCATAATTGATCCTATGTTTTACTGACTAGTGCTATACAACAACAATTGCATCAATATTGTGTTCTAAAAACAAATTTAATAAAATATTATTTGAATAAAATTTTTCACAGACTTATATTTGTGTTATCTTGATTACACCTTGATTACCTTTCACTGGCCGGCATCAGAGGAGAAGCATGCATATGCATTACACAGCAGTGGCAGGGGGTAAAAGCTTCCTGTGGAAATTTCAGGAAAAGATATCTTAATGGGATAGATTATGGACTGAACACAAACAATATAGCCTCTTGTTA
The DNA here is from genome assembly GCF_032062135.1 of Pyxicephalus adspersus. NCBI lineage: Eukaryota > Metazoa > Chordata > Amphibia > Anura > Pyxicephalidae > Pyxicephalus > Pyxicephalus adspersus. The sequence goes on from NC_092860.1 coordinate 75,507,846, forward strand.
TGCTTGCTGGGTCTTCCAAGCCAATATGCCATAAGTGTTTTTCCTCTTCTTCCCCCGTGTACACTGGACTACCCAGAAAGGGGCTTGATTCCATTGGATTCAACAAATGTAACAAACTCCTGAAGAATGTAATTCCTCCTGAAGAAGTGACCAAAGTCTGATATGTCAATGCAATCAAGATAACACAAATACAAGTTTGTGAAATTTTTTTTTTTAAATAATAGTTTATTAAAGTTGTTTTTAGAACGGAATATTGATGCAATTGTTGTTGTATAGCACTAGTGTAAAACATAGGATCAATTATGACTTTAAAGTCCCACCCCCTTTTCAATTTTGGTTGAATTGTTTTTATAAAATTAATAGAACAAAATCTAATTTAGATATTTTCAAAGGAAGCTTAGATTCTGATCTGATAATACGGAAATGAGCAGTATCAAACACTCATTTAAATATTCAGAAGCTAAAAATACTAACCTCTCACGTTTGTACAATATTATTTTCTGTCAGTCATAGTGGGAATTAATAAATCTATATAAATAAATGGCAGAACTTTTCTTGGTTGGAAGAATTTTGCTATTATAGGCAGAAGCTTTTGCACCTATTTCTCAACCAGTCTATTGCAGTATTTTAAATCTATTTCTTGTAAAAAAAAAATCCAAAGATTCTGTAAAACGGAGTCATAATTGGAGATCCTAAACTACCTGATTTTATATTTAACAACCTAGTGGCTTTACTGTGACCTACTTTAATGAGGGCTAGCTGTCAAGATTACCTCTGCTCCTTGGAGTCTCACATCTTATGTATGTCCAATAGATCTACATTTCTAACAATCGAGAACAATTTATTATTTATGAATTCTTGCAAAACATGGTAAAATAAATCTCCCAAATTTAAGAGAAACTGCAGCTATTCTCTTCTTTTTCCAGTTCAAGCAACCTCTAAAGGTACAGTTATTCAGTCTAACACATCATATGTAAGGAAATGTGAGCTTAAATCTATTGTGACCTAATAAATTGGAAGGAAAATGTTGAAAGGAAAATGTTGACACTTAGAGAGACCTGGGCAACATTTAAGGCACAGGACAATGCTGGTTTGCCATAAAGCAAAAACGTGAAAGAGCTTATTATGAGTAATGTTATCTTGGTAAAGGTTTCACCCTTAGACATATTCATTCAAAGCATTCTTTATGGAATAATAAACTCTAGTTAAACACTAATAATCTTTAATCTACATTAAAGCTATGTGCCAAGATGAAGAAGCTCTCATGGGGATGTGTAGGAGCTACATCATATCCCCATCTGGTCAATAAAAGTGGACGAAGATTTCAAAGCTAGATAAAGACTGGGCATGGATGACAGTGGTGGAGTGGCCAAGGCCAATGCAGCCATTGCACAACTAGAGGGGATGTGCTTTGGCAGGTAGGTGAGACATATAATGTGCACATATGCTGAGTATAATTGTAAATTATAGCCTGGTTTCCGGTAACAGAGTTCCATTTTAAGAGCAAAAATAACAATATGTATGAAAAACATTTATAATTCCCAAATCCAGTTTGATGTTCAGAGCCATGTGGTCCCTTATTGCATACTAAATACTTCTCAAATTTAGAAACATACCCTGTATCAAGTTAAACCAAGTCCCTTTTCTGCCAAACGCAACCCATGGCCAGAGCATTTATTACCCAATAAGGCTCCAGGCTCCTATTTTCTTTTGAGCCAGAGTAATAAAATCTTCATCTATTGCTTGTCAATCAAAGGATCACAACATGGTAGTCATGTGCTGCCCAAACCTTTTTGTTGAAATCCTTGTTAGGGGTCAGAGATTGCCTAGAGTCTGTGGGGTACACCACACAAATCTAAATGACAGAAACACCTATTGTTGTGATAATTTGGTCTGTTTTACTCATTTTCATATACTTTGTGTGCATAAAAGATTCACTGAGCATTGTATGTGAGGTATTGTGACACTAGTAAGAGAATTTGCTATGTTGTTTAGGTATTGAGCAATGCCTTTTAATGGCAATCTGATTTGAACACAGTAAATCAAACACTGCAAACATCTCACTAGTAAGGTCAAACACAGGACGTCGTTTATCACTGGCTCTGTAATAGTGAAAAAACTTTATGAGATGAATGCTTATTATGCATGGTCCACATTTGCATGCATGTCTGGTTCTTCATGTCCTAACACACTTTATATATTCCATTGCATTTTGTAGACCTCCATAAAAAAAAGGAAAAGAGTAAAATAAAAAAGAGATTTTTACAGTATTTCCCCTGTGTGTGCATCGCTTGCTTTAAAATTCTTCACCAATTTCTTTCTCAAATGTATCCCTACTTTTATGAAATTGCAAACTCCTTAATGAGAGTGTCAAATTGTGTATCCAAATGCTACATACTCCCAGTCAAAGGTTGCTGAAAAAATACATTTACACATTAAGGCTGCCAGAAATATGAACTATTCAGGGTAAACTACTGTTTTCTATTAATGGTTTGCAGCATTCAATTAAATTATAAATAATTTAATATTTTTGTTGAGAAATAAAAAAAAAAAAGGGGAAACATAGCAATAAAAAAGTTGATACAATCTTTACAAAAAGTATAGGCGTACAGTAATTAAAAAAAGTGGGGTTTGAGAAGGTGGGATAGATCACTGTTGATAAGATCGTGGTTAAGAATTACGAAAGTCTAGCTAAAGCTGCGTACACACTTCCAATTTTTATCGTTCAAAATGAACGACGAACGATCGATTGGGCAAAAATCGTTCGTAAAAAAAGTAACCAACGACGAACGAACGAGGAAAGTCGTTGGAAATGAACGACCGGACCGGCGGATCGGATTGGACGACGATCGTTGACCATCGTTCGTGTGTACAATCGTTCATTGATCGTCCATGGTCTGAGCATGCGTGATGAACGAACGTTCCTGCGGTGCACGTAACTTCCTGTATCGTTCAAACGATCGCATCTATTGTGTGTACAATATCTACGAACGATCGTGTCGTTATCTGTATGTACAGGATCGGTGCTATACGATCGTTCGCAGATATCGTGCAGGATCGTTCGTCGTTCGTTTACCAACGATAATAATTGGAAGTGTGTACGTAGCTTAAGGATTTCAAGTGAGTTCAAAAGAATAGGAAGTGTTTTTAAGATTACAAGTAAATTTGTCCTTGACCATAATCCAATGGAGTTTTGATTTAGGCACTGGTAAGGTTTTGTTAGGAGATTTCTAGGCCTTTGCAATGGCAATCTGTTTTTGAAGGAAACAAAATAGAGGAAACTAGATAGAGGCAGGTAAAGGTGAAGGATTGAGAAAAGCAGACTGAAAAAATCTCTAGCCAAAACCCCCAAGAAATTGGGCATGATCATCAGATGTGTTAAAAAGTGCCAATTTTACCCCTGAAACAAAGAGGAGAGGATCCATGAAGATGTCTTGCAATTCTCTTAGGCATTATATACCACTCCAACATAGTCTTTTAATTCAACCCTACTAAAGATGATTACTAAGGGATGATTTATATAGGTTGCTAGCTATCTCGTATCACTCCTCTAGCTCCTACGTCTTTCCTAAATCAGATACCAATACCTCACCTAAACAGGCTTAAAAGATGGGGAAGAGAGAGTCCAATATAGAATAGATAATTGATTTTTAGCAACATCTAGAAATTTGCATGTACTTTCAAAAGGTGTCATATTATATGGAAGGGGACCCTAAGCGATTTTAGATTTTTTATAGAAGTATAACTGACAATATCTAAAGTACCCTAGATGAATCATATCTCACAATTGTACTGAGTGATCAATGGTAAGAATAAATGTGCCAAAAACTAGGTTTCCTATATGTACGAATCCTTTATTAAGCCAGCATCTAAACTGGGGCAGATCTATGGTCAATGAAAAGCTGACCTCAATTGCTTTGGATAAATATACAAATTATCTTGCAATTCGGTTGCTGTGGATTTATTATACCACTAGAACTTTATGCGATATGCCTGGTCCCCCACGCTGAAAGTCTGTTATGCCCCTTCTCCTTCTCATTGCATCTCCCTTTCTTATTTTTACCCTCTCTGATATATTGTCCTTGATGATCCAAATCTTAGCAAATCATGCACAGTATGGTACATTTGCCTGCCTTTTACCAAATATATCCCTGAGATATCTCATGAAAATGTCCTTAATTGTAAACAATCATATATAAAGGACATTTAAGGCATTACCATAAATGTCCTTTATATATGATTGTGTACTTTTCTGTACTCCATTGTGTAATATGTATTCCTGTTATATGTTTTTTTAGTGATCATTAAATAATTACAGTCAGTACTTTCTATAGTTTTTTTGTATATGTTCCATGTAATTTTACATATTCACGTTCAATAAAAATTTTGTAAGGGATGGGGATGGTCTAGTCCTGGTATAAATTCTGTGTTTTCCCAGAGCGGTGTTAAAGTGGTATGGACAGAACAGAAATTAGTTTTTTTCCTAATATTATCCCAAAGATCTTAGGGGTAAAATCTTAGAGGGTAGGCAAAATGGGACCTACGTAATTGCTATGATTGCAATAAAGGGTCAACCAGATTTTCTAAGTCAACCTATTGAGGTCTGTTGTAGAATAAAGTGCAACAAAAAAAAACTGAGCTACCTGAGCTACCCATTGATATTGAAGGAAGTGTTCTAATGGCCCGTAAACACCATTTATTTTGTGAGCACATAGTGTTGTATGTGGTATTCTACTTTTTCAATGACTCCAAATAAATGCCATTACCTTGGATTGGAGAGTGGCTAAACATCGTCTAGGGATTGAGATTGCAAGGGTGAGAAATAAATATAGGGACGGGAAGGAAGACCATTTGGCCAGGTCTGCAGAAATCTTTTTTAAATAAACTAATAAAATTAGTCCAATAAAGCAACTCAAAACCAGGAGTGAGTTAAATGTCTAGATATTGCAAATAAGTAGGACACCATTCAAAATCAAAGCTTTGTTTATTAGCAGTCATCAACTCTGGAGTAAGATTTATGTTCATAGCAATAGACTTGGATCGATTCACCAGCAAACTTGATAAGGAGGCTCATGAAATGTGGCACCATATGCCATTCAGCTACATGGCACATCCACTCTCTACTTTGCACATTTAACGTTCATCCTTAACTGTTGTCATCGTTTGATGTAAACTGGGAAAGAGTTGGTACTTCTGTCAGTCCCTCTGCCTGCTTCAATGGAGAGAATTCATAAAAATAAAAACAACCACAATTAAAAACTGACAGGAGTTTTAAGTTTCCCACTTTGATACAAGAAAATATTTTATTACTGTGTCTGCATTGCAAAGGCAGCTTTGTCTTGGTGACTACACAAGCAGTAAATGGAGATGTGCTCAAAAAGCTCCAAGCTAAAATGTTGCTGGCGTTCCACTGAAAAATGTCCATATGGTGAACATACTCATCTGTTAGCAACACCAGTAAATTTACTACTTGGTGTAGTAAAGGACAACAACAACAACACTAGGCAAGCAAGCCAGTAATGCCAATGCCAATCCTTTATGAGTGATTCCTTATTGTTACATGAAACTTTTCTCTTACCAATTAAAGATATACATGAACTAGTTAATCTTAGTTAACAGCAAATGAGTCATGGAGATTTGAACATTTTGCCATACTGTAGCCTAAATGAAGCTGTGTCCTTCTGACTCTCTGCACTTGGTGATGTGCCCATATTAATTTAACACCACTATAACAACATTCAGTTTGGCAGAGCTCCCAGACAGCTTTTACTTTTGCCAGTATGTCATACTTCCCATTTACCAGACATCTTTGGTAAATTTTATTAGTTTTCAAGAAAAAAAGCTAAATAAGATCTATTTAAATGAAAAATACAGCAAAATACACAGGAGTTTAGAAGGGTAACCCAGACAACTATCTATTTTTTTTATTTTAAAACTATTTGGACATCGAAAAAATGGTCAGTAAGTAATCAATAAAAGCCTTCTCTTTGCTGCCAGCACCCATAGGCATGTGCCTATTTTATGGTAAATCAGGCCCTAATTAGTACCCATCTGTATTTAAAAAGTAGATTAAGTCTGACTGACATTTGCAGAATTTGGTATTTTGATTCAAAAATCTGAATATTGATTATTTGAGTAAAATTTAAAATATCTGTGTGTGCAATAAATGTTCTAAGGCTGAAAAGACACCTTACGGCCTCTTAGGGTTATGCCTACATAGGGAGAATAATAACATCATTGCCCCTATTTTGCACTGCACCAGTTGGCAAAGAAAGTACTAAGGTCAAAAAGGAACCCCATGAAGATCCTTACCATAATTTCCCACAATCATAATTCTATTCTATGGATCGGAAGCTCCTTACTTCTCAAGCAGTAAAATGTGAAATATTAGTTGGACTTTACTAGATATTTCATTTTTAAAATTAAGAATAATACATTTTTTTTCATATTGTGTTTTGACTTTTACATACTCCATGCACTAGTTATGAAGGATCTGCTCTCTCTACTACCTCCTAACAGCCCTCGATTGAAAATTTGGTGAATGGGGTTTGCAATATTTCTTTTTTACCTGATTGAAAAAAGGAAAGAATATGTGAATTTTTTTGTTAGTAAGTTACATAATCAAGCTAGATGGCTGTAGCAAGTCATAACTATTTTATTGAAATAAACTGCGTATTTCCTCATTTTGCTGAACACACCATAACTCTGGAATGCACAATAATCCATGATCAAGATCATATTTCCTTTTGTTGTGCTAATATGAAAGCCCAGTTACAGATGGAGTGAGAGGGAGGTGGAAATAATGAATGGCTTGAAGTATTTATGGGTATCACTTATTATTATGGAAAAGCCACATAGAGAAAACTATGAAAATTATGGGTCAAAAGGACAAGCTAAATAACAGTAAAGCAGATTTGCTTTCTTTTAAATTGTGAGCATTTTTTTAAACAGTTCCATAAGGAGAATTCTTTCTTGGCCATTTCAAACAAATGGCGCACTGAATACCTGCATTCTTTGCCTAATAATCCTGCTGGCAAAGAAGTGACCAAATATTGGATGTACTGTACTGCCAGAACCTTCACATTTGAAAAAGAAATCACAATGCAAGTGCTTGAGTTGAAAGTCATTCAGTCTACAAGTTTGTAATTCAAAAAGGTAATAGACACAAGTACTTGTAAAAGCTTGGTGAGTTGAATAACTAGGGCTTCAAATGCATGTTTATAAGTAACTTCAAACTTTTACAATCATTTTAAGTTTTCAACTAAATTATGTATAAAAAATTATTTAGGAAGCCTTTGCTTCTTTTTTTATATGATATAATAGGAACATTTAGCTCCCATAAGCTGCTACATGTAATTTTCAAAAAGCTTTTTTTTTTTTTTTTTTTTTTAACAGTTTGAAATATAGAACTGCCTACAAAAAAGAAATTTGAAGTTTCATCTGCTTTGTATACATTTAGCTTTCCTTTCGTTAGCTAGCCACTTTGCTTGTCTGTCTTTAAGTACTTAGGTAATTGTAGCCGTAGTGTTGGTGTTATGGTTCAGGTTTGTGTCAAAATTGGCCCAAACATCGGTCATACGGTCTAAAACAAATAAATCCCAACCCTCCTGATGTTTGGTGGTTGGATTCAGCATAAAGAGATATACACTAACTGTCAATGTATAGAACAGCTCAACTAATTCAACTGTGACAGCTGTCATAGGCAGCTGTCCAGGTTCACTGACGCAAAAATTGGCGTGCTACCCCATGACAATAAAACTAGACCCCTCAAAAAGCTTGGGGCAGCGATTGTGTTCCCTCTCTCCCATTCATAAGATGTCTGGAATCTGGTTTTCCCAGGGATAAGGGAAAAAAAAGAATTCAGCCCCCCCTTTTTGTAAAAAATCAAACCCCTCCCTTCCACACAGGGCCACTTCCTGTGTTGCGGGGGTCTGCAGGTTCAGAGGGGCCCCAGATATTGCTCCTCTCATTCCTAAAAATGAGTTTAGGGTTACATAGAACCCCTACCCATTCCCTGAAAGGGTTAACGATGCCCTAGAAATAAATTCAACATCACCATGTATTCTATACAGGATGTATATTGGTGAACAGACTACATGATCATTGTTTAGATTTGTTGAGTCAATCATGGCTATACTAGATGACAAGAGAACACAGCCTATTGAAACTGAGCTTATTGAAAAGTCTGATTTATTTTATTGGGGGGGGGGGGGGGGGCAGAGTGTCAGTAAACCGAATAGAGGAAACTTTCACCAAAAATACTTAGCAGCAACTCCCTCTTCAATCTTAGCACCAACTTAACCACCCAAGTAATAGCGACCATTCCTAACAATTACCTTTTAAGTGTATGTGCAAAAATATACCGAGTTGGATAAAAGATATATTCCCAAATAAAGCTCTTAGATTCAACAACATCACTAAATTGTTGAATTATCTCCAAATGTAAAAAGTGAAAGTTTTGTACTATGTAAATATTTAGGTATTTTTTGCACTTTAACTAGACTGCCTAAAATTTATATTGCAAGCATGTACAGATACTTGAAAGTCTTTTTAGATGAAAATTTTATTTCTCTGTTCTCATAAGAAAGGTAGAGTTCATGGCAAGTGGTCATGTGGCTTTGCAAATGTGTGTTTAGAAAATTGCAGCTCTGGTTTGTTGGATTTGGTAAAAGTAACAAAAAGGGAAATATACTATTCCTAGTGACCACTATAAAAAAAACACACACACACACACACACATACACACACACACACACACACACACAGGGGCAGTCAGGTATGTAACAGTCTGACCTTCCATTTTACTCTATTAATAAAATCCACAGGTCTGAAAATTATTTTGCAAACAGGGAAATAAGTTTTAGTCCAAAAATAATAAACCTGTGCTAAAGAAAATACCTAGGCCATCATTTATTACTATCTAAAATTTCTGTTGACTGGCTGGAACAAATAAAAATTAAGATTTCATGTCAAAAGATGTATTATGGCCATTACATTAACATAACCAACAAACTGGAATGCCTAAAAAGTGGTTGGCAAAAATAGAATGCATACATCCCTCATGGTGTACAGTAAATTAATAAGAATTAGACTGAAAAACAGACGTTAGATAGAAAATGATAAACATATTAGGTAAAATCTAATAAAATGTTGTTTTGTAAAGCCCTGTTATTAGCAAGATATACATAATGATCCTTAATGAATTATTGCAAAAATTATAATACAGTGAAACAAAAAACTCTTTAAAAATGCAGATATGTGTGCAGATCATTTTTATTAATTTATATTTTTAATATCTTTTAGCATCCTCTATAGTGTAAAAGCTTTTTTCTGCAGTGCACTGCTGTACTTTCTGGCAGATAAGTGTTTGATAAATCAAACCTGTACAGTTATAGAGCCCTGCAGAGATATTCAGAACAATATGATGCATGTGTGTCTTGAAGCTGGAGGTCTCCAGCTAAAGAGAGAGACTGTAGCAGATGTTGGCTCAGTCGAAAGCTGTCCCTTGCCTGAGCTTTGTTCCTCATGGCGTATCACAGATGCCCATTTTTCCTCACTCATTTTCAGCTGTGTTTAGAGATTTCCACACACATAATTTAGGTGAATATACAGATTTAACCAATATTAATAATCCGCTGAACATAGGAATGTACAGAGGCTTTTTCTTCCAAATCAATTATTTCTCATGCTTCTAATCATTTAATGTTATGCATTATATATTATACATCATAAAATGCTAGTTGAAGTTTTTTGTTGTTGTATGAGTGGTAGCTACTACATACAACTCAAATCTTTGGTACAAGGGACAAGAAGCACACAGCCACTTGTACATTAATGATACATTTACAGATGTAGTAAAATTTTCAAAACGGTCACCTTACCTGCCTGCCAGAGCAATCCAGAGAGGTTCTCATTTTGGCTGTCTCTGCTCAGTAAATGTGTAAATTGTTTTCTTGAGGAAATAGTATATTATCTACTTATAGCTCAGTCAGTTTGGATCTTTATATCTAAACTCAAAGTGATAATCTGCCACTGCTAGATATACTGATACAGTGAACATGGTATGTTGCCTCTTGCAGTTATGACATCTGATATGGTGGGGAAACAAGGCTATGTTAGTGGTGAGTAAGGTTGTAGAGCGGTTACCTTTTCCTGATGTGAAGTGAACCACTGCCTGGGGTGGCCTCTACAGCTAGCATCTAACGGCAGTAGCCCAATAAATAATGAATGGGGACACATGGTCACATCTGTAAAAGGTAATTGAAACTTGACATTTTATTCAGGCACTTACCACCTTATAGTACAACTTTGTAAAGGGATGTTCTATCATTTGGGAATTGGAGTCCTTAACTGGAAAACATTGTAGTTCTACCTAAGACACCATAAACTGACAGTGCAGCACTACTATAACGATTATAATGTTTTAGATGAATTTAACACTAAAGCAAAATCGTTAGTATGGCTTTCTGTACCCAGTATGTTGAGATAAATTACATTTTTTTTTATATGTTACCTAACCTATATCAGACTGATAACCTTCATGGAGTGCACTAAAAAGGTAATATAAACTGCTACTAGAGCAGGGGTGCCCAAAAGGTGGATCACGATCTACTGGTGGATCGCAAAGGCAATGCGAGTAGATTGTGGAGCATTGCCTTTCATAATAAACTATACCGCGTACAGGAGTTATTAAGTTCATGTTTTTATTGTTGGTAGATCATTTCGACTTGTTCATTTTGAATGTAGCTCGCAAGCCAAAAATGTGTGGGCACCCCTGTACTAGAATATCCAGGAAAAGACAGTACCAGTTGTGTCAAGTATACTGACACAACTAAAAACTACTGATTCAGGTTTTGAGTTTATTCTCCTTCCCAGCCTACAATATTCATTTAGAGAAGGAAACAAGGAAGTCAAAAATAATACATGCCATTATAGGCAACAAGAATGGGATGTAAAGGAAGGTGGACTGCATGCTACCATCTGTGATCAGTTCTCCAGCTGGACAGTAAAAGGTGTTTTCCAGGAAGCAGGTGTACAGGAAGGGCAGTGACGCATTTTAGCCGAAAAGAATCTGTTTTCAGTACTAGCTAGAAAAGAGCTTGGGATGTTCAACATAGCAAACAAACAGAAAAAGAAAAACAAACAGAATAGATTCTATAGACATTTACTCATTTGCACTAGCTAGGCTTTATTTATTTCTAACTAGATTTTTACTAGTTTGTCTTCCTTAATTTTGTTATTAAATATATCCAGTCATGTGAATATATTAATGCTTTTAACATTAGCATTTTGACATCATTATCAATCCTAGATTGTTTTTGTAGTTACCATAAATTTTGATACTGCTGCACCAACATTAAGCTTCTTCAGATGGACTGACATTTTTAGAAAATAAATATTTGGTTTACTATAATAAATGTAGTGTACTAGTTTACTGTTTTATAGTGTTAATATTTGTTGAGATAAAATATCAGCTAGAGAGTGCTTTTAGTGAGTATTTATTGAGTTATCCAGAGGTGAACGTTTGCCCATCTCTGACGAGAACCTGACTTGTGTACAATGGTCACCCACCACACGCCATGAATAACCGATCGGCAAAGACCACTATACAAGTGAAGGGAGGAGAGCACAGCAGAGCGCAGCTCACTCATCTTCCCCCCTACCCTACCCATAGAACAGAATGCTGCTGTGTGTACAACGTTCATTCACCTGTCACTCTCTGTCACTAGAAACAATCATAAAAGATCATTTCCAGATCTGAAAATTTAATGTGTGTACATTGTCTTCAATTGGAGAAGTGAAAAACAATCATCTTGTAGCAGTGGAAAACAAAAATAAGAGAATGTCCTTATGCATTGTACATACATATGAATAATATAAAGGATATGGTTAAAAACATTAAAAGCTATTGATGAGAATATTTGCAAGCTGATTATTATAACAGGTTTATAAAAAAAAAGCAACACACATTGAACAGACTGTACATTTAGTGTAAAACATCCACTTCCTTTTTAATCTTAAAAATGCACCAACACATTGACTTATGCACACCAGTGAATAAGTCATATGTGAACAACCTAATGATATACCTATTGTATTTTCAATTGGGTCATGTTAAGGAGTATACATTCATAAGTGGTGATGTACCAAAAAAAAAATGTCATTTTCTATTCTGTTAAATGACTACTCCTAGGGATTTTTTCATACCTTTCAGGAACAGAATGAATGCATGCAATATTTTCCCCTATCATTATTTTCACAAGTATTATCTTGAAATTACTTTAGTTATTTTTTATCTTAAAAGACAACAGTATTTTTTGTAACACACCTGAAGAAATAGTTTTGTCCTGCCCCACCATATTCTTTAGGACCGCTAGAGGCTGCCATCAGTATGGTCCTCCAGTGGGATAAATAGAGCTGTAGCAGATATGTACAGGATAAATGAGACCTGACAAGGATGTTCTCTAAAGCAAAGCTGTTCAGCTCCAGGTAGAGCCACACAATAAAGAATGAATGTATTTGTCCAAGTTTGCTGTACCCAGGTGGGTATAGACAAGGCACAATTGTGCTTTAAATTTTTATAGTTTTGTTAGGGGAAAACTAAAATATCTGTACAATATAACAGAAATTAATAATAAGCAAGTAAGAAAGTAAGTAAGAAAGAGTTGAAAATATAGTCAGATTCTTGTGGGGCTTGCCAAACTTGATTCTTGATTTTTAGGCATAATTATGACACATTGTACTTTTATTTTTTGTTTACTTACTCTAGTCTGTGTATCTGCACTCTCCACAACTGAGGCTGTTCTGCAGTACTGCCCCCCCAACCAGCATTATCAGAGCTTAAGCTAGCTACACGTCAGATTAATGTCGCCCTATCCTTCGGAAGAGAGCAAAATAGGGTACCACTTACTCATCCTCCCCCCTCCATAGAACAGAACAGGTGGAAAAATCACAAAAGTTTGTTTCCAGTGACAGTAAAGTGACACAAAGTTTTGAAGTGTATTTGCCCTTCTGGTGTGATTCTTGACCCAACCACTAGTACACTACATTTATTATAGTAAACCCAATATCATTTCTTTTCTAAAAATGTCTTAAGAAGCTTAATTTTGGTGCAGCAGTATCAAAACTCATGGTAACTACAAAAATAATCTAGCATTGATAATGATGTGAAAATGCTAATGTTAAAAGCATTAATATGTTCACATGACTGGATTTTTATTTCATAGCCACCTCTGAGCAATGCTCTGCAGGGAAACTTTACAGTTCAACAGAGCAAGAGCTATAAAAACACAGAATGCGCATAGTTGCCGTCATGAGCCAACGTTCCAATAAAATAAAATTTCCCATGACCTGATTTTTGGAAAGTTTTAATCTGGTTCCAGGACAAAATTTGGCTTTCTGTTCAAATCATGTACTGCTAGAGATTTTCCATTAATGAATAATGTAAGACGCAATGCAACGTGAGGTTCTGTATCTATGGCACTGTTCCATGAGCTATTTAAAACTCAAACTGCTGGATTGAATATCAGGCGACAGGACAATAAGGGAAACTAGCTGCAAGCACTATGTACATGTTACAGAAACCAAGTCGCTGAAAATGATACAAAATCGTACAAAAGGATTTCAGCTGACAGGTGTTTTACAGCATAGCCATATATAATTTTCTATGAATGTTTTTCTTAGAAACCAGTCAATTATCTTTGTGCATTACTATGTCTTACTACATAATCCATGGAAATGCAACCGATTTCACTGCTTCATGTTACATAATTAAATTCTGTTCCCTATGCAGAAGAAACGAAGTAACAAGTCATTCATGCAAAGAGATATATCCTGTAATATCATAAACATTTTTAGATCTAGATTATAGAAAAATATAATTACAGGTCAACCCCTAGGGAAATGAAATAATCCCTAAAGACTAGTAAAAGTTTTATTAGGGCGTAAACTACAATTCAATTTGTTTAACTGCACAGAGAAATACTCACCTATTAGGCAGGATTCATTTATGCAGTCATGCTAGGCTAGAAAGGCATGTTCATTCAATGGAATAGGCTGCTGGAGGCATGGCAGTGCATAAAAACAAGTGCATGCACTTTTCTTTGTTTGCTTTTTTTCATGACATGGAAAATGCAATACAATTATTGCAATGCACTGCAGGTCTGTTGGCAAGGTGTGCACCAAATCATGTTATCAACATGAACAGTACATACGGTAATAACATGTGTAGAACCACACTGCATAAAATGTATACTCAGTTTCATCAGTGAAGCTGGGTGATCCAGCAAACCTGGAATGGATTTCTTAATGCGTCATTTCCTAGCTGATGTTTCGAATTCTGGACGAATTCTTTGCAAGGTTTGCTGGATCACCCAGCTTCACTGATGAAACTGTATCTTCTCCAGCCTTTAGAGCTTTAATAGGGTTCTTTCACACAAAACAGACAATTAGTATAGTATTATAAAACTAATATATAAGAAATACTATCAGGGTTCTCCCCAGCCCCTTTTAGCTGGGCACACCACCCGGCACTTTTTAGCACCCACCCGGCTGTTTTTGGGCGGTTACTGAAGCGTTTGGTCACAATACAGATGCTGCCACCTGCCTACAATTTCTTCCCACCCGGTTTAAAAAAATTTCTGAGTTGAGCACTGTCTATATATACTATAAATTCCCTTTAATACTGACTGCCAAGTGCCAATGTATTCTATATATAATGGTTCACAAAATGTCAGCTACTAGGATGGTAGTTTTTTTTTTTTTATTACATGGACACTGGCAAGGTAAGATAGTATGCAGTATGTTGCAACACGTTGCAACATTTATTTTAAAAAGTCAAAATGTTATTTTTCACTTTGGATAGAGTAGAAAATGGTTTAAACTCCCCAACGTTTTTTTTTAAAAACCTTAAAACTCTATCAAAAACTGAGCAAAAGCGTTTAAGAAAAACATTATTGTAACTGCACATTAGGAAATTTTCTAGAAAAAGAATGTGTGTTTAGGAAATAATATAATGATAACTCATAAACTATGAACTATAAATTTTGAAATAGGTAATTTTAGAGCACTAATAATCCAGGCAGCTTTTAATTGTTCAGATGTTCTAATTATTGAGATGAGGAATTGTTCAGGCATAAGGAAAATGAGAAAATTACATAGTCAGCTAGCAGTCACTAATCAAACTCTGTTTCGGGTTACCACACCTGAACCTGAATTACATTCTCTTGTCTTATACAAGAATTCATAGTGTAATTCTGAGTATAGAAATTAATCTACTGCAATTCCCAAAGCTTTAAATTATAGCTCATGTAAATGTCATGCAAAAGGATGATTTCAAAAAGTTTCTATTCAGTTATGTTTGGAGAAATTTCATTTTCTCTTAGGGAACATTCACACCAAACACATTATGAATGTGAAAACTAAATTGCAATTAAAAACCAGTTTGTGAAAAGCAAACTCCAGGCAAATATTAAACCTTAATTTTGTTCTTGTCGTAAACCAGTGCTAAGAGTTCTCTCTAAAGTTTGTTCATTCTTATAATCCACTGCTTATTTGAAATTTAAAAGCAGCCTAAAGCCTTGTTTAGAGCACTGTGTAAAACAAGCATTTTTAGCAAAGCTTTAGGCAGTTTTTTTAAAACTCTTAAAACATACTTTTGGCATTTTGGAGTTGTACACACATCTTAATGAGAATGCTGGATGTTACGTTAAATAAGATTTTGGCAAACTTTCAGGAAACGTTATGTAGTGTTTAAAGCAGGATGAAACCACCAGAAAATGCTGCTGTTTTGTTGTTTGTTGCCCTCAGGAGTTTTTTGCCATGATTATATGTATGCACAGCATATTTGCATATTATAGATGATTCTCTCTGCCAAAAGGAACTATCCAGCCCTGCAAAGTCCACATTCTACTCACTGTCTTTGGACTTTCCATCTTTACCTAGTCTTCTTCTATGCCTAAAGTCTTTGCCATCCTAATTTGCCATGTTGCCACATCCTGTGCATTTGAATTGCAAATGCAGCTCTGAGTACTTGAGTTGGATTTTGAAAACAGTTTAAATAAAATAAATGTGGCAGATCAGCTTCACAACCAGTGCTCGAATGTCGTTGCGGTGGCTAGCTTTATTGTTAGGGTTCAGGTCCCTCATTGTGGTTGGGCCACTTGTAGTCACACCATGGCATATTCACATAAACACATTGTAGAACAATTCAGACCTAAGTCCTTAGCTGCACAAGACAGGATTGCTAACTACCTAACAACCCCCACTTGTTAGAAACATTCCTACTCTGTTACTGAGGTATCAAGATGTTAGGACCACACAAGCAGGGTGCTCCTTCAGAACCCCCCCCCCAAAAAAAAAAAAAAAACAAACAACTAATTGCTATTTGTTCTGTTGAGTTCTTACAAAACCTTTATTTCAGTGTTATTCACTGATTAGCAATAACATAAAAATTAAAAGTAGCATTTTTTTATTTTATGATCTTTAATGTACATTTGTTTCCCAGGCTTCCTGTGACTATAGGGACAAATGTAAATGTGGTTCTGTTGGATATTATAAAAAGGTGCCACCAAAAAGTCTTGATAACCTAAAAGAAAAGTTTTTTCTTTTTTTTTTTGGGAGGAAAAAAAAGGATTTCAGACAGTATCATACTTCTACTATCATCTGCATATTTAAGCCCACATGCTGAATTACAAACAATAAAAAGCAAATTGCTCAATTATTTTGCAATTGAAGTAGCAAAAAGGAAATAAAATATAAGAAAAACAGTTCTTGTTTAAAAGGAAAAATAAACAAGAACTGCTCATAAATAATATTCTAGTGAGCCAAAGAGGCTTAAATTAAAATGACCAAATGTCAAATATTAAAAATGTGAGATGTCCAAAAGGAGATCATCTAGTACTTAATGTGAGAAAGGTAAACTGCAGCAAAAGAAACATTAACCTGGAAAAAAGTAGACAGAGCCAAAAGAGATGTTCAGCATGACATGGCAAAAAGTGAGGATGGCTTAATTGGTAAAAAATTTGTCTTTATTTTTCCAATACAATTAACAAAATGTTACCCTAAAACTCTAAAACGAACTACCAATATTAAAAACCAAGAATATTTCAAAAGTTGCTACTAACATGCTAAAAAAAAGATCACTGTTACCAAAGACCATTAGAAGCTACCCACATGTTACTTAAGACTGTTAAAAGACCATAATTATGTGCTAGTATATTCTGAATATTACTAGATAATGTCAGAAGACTGGCAAATATTTTTTTATACATGTATGTACCTTTCTTTACAAATCAGCTGGACAGTTAAGCAAGTATTAATAGTAATTAAAAATGTAAAGCCGAAAACGACTCATGTTACATCTTGAAAAGTTACAGGCTACACAGAATGATTGAAAGAACTTGTACATGAGATAAGATAGAGGTAGAAACGACTCTTATCTCAGTGTGATAGTGGGCCCAAACTTTGTGCACTCCTTATAAATGAAGCATTGAGAGCAGCTGTCAATGTGACAGCAGGTTTCCACAGATTATACAGAAAGAGCTGTCAGAATGTCAGCCCAATCCTGTTCTGCATTTATTTATGAATGAAAACTGAACTAATGAAATTGTGTGTGTATATATCAATACATGAATGAAAATTGTATTCATATAGCTCTCAATCTTAATTTACAGTTTCAGATATAAATCATTAGCACCTGTTTTCTGGCAATGTCTGCTAAAATATGATTAAAGGTTAATGTTCAGGCAGAGCAGGGCTGTGGTTCTGAACTAGGTAAAGGAGGCCTCGTATATGCCCTTTGTATAAACTACTATCTACCTCTTGGTCCAGACAAGATATCAGATATGGATGGCATCACACACAATGTTAGGTTGTGGTTCAAATATTTTAGCTAGACTATCCATTTTAATTATTATTGTTCAGATGTTTGAATAAACATGTGCATATTGTTGGCTGGAAGATAAATGAAAACCAGCAGTAGCCATTACAGTCATGTGGAATTTATTCTAGTTATTGGTATGAATGAACACTTCCTTTCTCTCATATACAAGCTGTCATATCTACTTCAAGATTCATCTTATATTTGACATAACATCCTTTGTCAGACTGCAGCAGAGACCTGACCTGAGGGCTGCACTGTTTTTATGGTTTTATTGTAAAGTCATTTTTTTTTTTTTATACATTTTGTAGATTAGGGTTAATACGATTCTACTAATCAAATTCCCATATGTCTTGTAGTCTCTAATTTGATGTAGTAACTTCAGTTGACATTGAAATTATAAACAAACTATACTATTTAAATTACCGTTATACCTTTCCTTATTCTCCTGAAGAAATGGGAAATCATAAAAACTGTTTAAATCAAAAGCCTTTTCAACTTTACAAAGTGCAGAGATATGGACCAATATTTACTGAACTCCATCCAACTCCAAAATTTAAACATTTTTTATATTGGATTCAACTGGAAAATGAGTAAATCAATTTTTACTCATTGTTAATACAATTAAAATTTAATCTAATGTGAAAATGTGTGCGTGAACAATGCAGAAAATATGGATAAATCAGAAATACTGTTGAAAGTTCATAATGTTCTACATGAAGTAAAGTTATTTTATTAGGTGAAAGATGCTCCAGACTGTTAAGAATGCAGCACAAGGTATAAGGTACTGAATAACACCAGAAGTCAGAACAATATAAATTTTTAACTATAAGTGAAGCAGCCTGGAGTAGGCTACATGCTGTTTATTTAGAAAAAAAAATCCAACCTCATATTGTGGTATTTCAGAAATCCAGGTGTTCCAGGTCATTAGATGTGTACATGGAGAACAACCAACAAAAAATTCCTGAAAAAAAAATATATATAAATAAATTACATTTTTCACTCTACAAAAAGACATTTGTGCAACTGTTGGCTTGTATATTTCCAGACATAACAAATACACAAACATTTTTTTGTTTTAGAGAAGGCATAAATTGACCCTGGATACGACTCTCATGCATTCTAGTGTTTCAATGCAGCAACCCAGAGGCAGGTCTCAGGTGTAGCGTAATGCTGGCTGGTCTTCAAATTCAGAACAAGCACAAGCTCTGGACTGGTTAACAGAGCTGGGAATTAAAAGGTCAGTGACTATTTTTCATACAAAAAGTTATTCATTGAGTACTTATTTACATTATAAAACAATTCATGTCAAAGTCAAGACTGTTCTACATAGTATTGTAAAGACTGATGTGCATAAGATCTACTTTACGTTAGTAATTTATTAGGGTATAAGTTTTGTGTTTGCACTTCAGCTTTGTGGTCAAACTGCACCCAATACTCAGTGAAAACAACTTAAAAAATTACTGAATTTAAGTGAAATCCTATCCAGAGCTGTACAATCCAATGACACAAATTATTGCAGCTTTTGTATTTCCTAATGCACCCCTGAACGTATTTTTATTATTTTTTTTTTAACTTGCAGCTCTTGTAAAGTAGAGCTTGGACTAGGTGAAGGACATTCCACACAAACAATTCCAGAGCGCCACCTTATTAGGAGGCAGTTCCAAGAAGTCCTCCCTGCCAGCTAGATTCCCTGCCGCCTCTTTTTACACCAACTAAAAGGTACTGATTGATCCCCTCGATTATGTTCTTTATAGTCCTATTATACACATCACTGTCTACCAGGACAGCATATTTTTTAACCAACTAAAAATTATTTACTACTATTAAGGGGTCACCCCTTGTACTTATTTACCCTTATTTGATAGTCAATATTATATTACCCTAACTATACTGCATTTATAAACCCAATTGATTAATACCTTTTTACAACCCAATACTTATGCAATCTAATATTAAACGCTCTCTCAATGTGCTTATCTTTATCTAGATATTGTTATGCGCCTGGGCACACAAACCACAACCAACTCCAGATATCCTTCAATCAGGCTTTATTCAGTGTCATAAAGCACAGCAAGGGTTAAGTCCAAACAAGCAAAGTACAAGAGGGTAAGGCAAAGACAGGTCAAGAACAATCCGAGGTCAGGGCTGGCAGCAGGCAGAATGGTCAGTAACAATCCGAGGTCAGGGCAGGCAGAGTTCAAGCAGAGTCAACTTCAGACCAGGTCACTATGGAGATGACAAAAGCAGGTAAACTTAACCAACACAATGACGCACCCAAGCACACTGAGTTCACAGAGGCTTATAGCGGGCAATGGTGTACAGGACAGGCTCTCCTTAAATGGCCAGAGTGACCAATGGCCTTGCGCCACCTGGCGCTGTCTAATAGGAGACTAACTGAATCCCCTGCGGCCAATCAAACTAACTATGTCCCACCCCAGGGCGAGGCAGCCGAGTGCCACGCCCTCGGGGGGTACAAGAGGGACGCATTGTAGCACGCGCACCTCTTCCCACATTACCCCTAGGACGTGCACTACTTTGCACATGCAAAGGAGTGCTGAGAGCAGGAGATTCAGTAACCACATCTGAAGGGATGCAAGGGATGCTGCCTGGCTGAACAGTAGTTTGGCCAGGACGGGTCCTTCCACCTGCAGAGAGAGACAAGCTGCGAGTAGAGCAGCAGCCTCGGCCATGCTGCCTGCTATAGCGGCGTCTCCTTCTGTGGCTGGGATCCCCAGGGACACCGCGGGCTCGCAGGACGGGTAAGTTCCTTACAGATATGACTTCTCTTACTTACCATATATACTTATCTCACCTTAGGTCCCCCTAGGGTGATTACCTCCTAATCACATGGAAGGCTGTTCCTGCATCCCTAAATTTTGTCTGGGACATTGCTTCCCCCTTCACATATTTCTTATTCGCTATGAAATATCTACAAGGAATATGTAAGTCTTTTTGATTTCTATCATTACCACGATATGTTACCTTATCAGTACTATATGTGCTATATTGTCACAATGAATTGAACAATATGATTACTGTTTTACACAACCTAATATGAATGTTTATATTTTCTCTGTATATATACTTTTCTGTTCGAGATGCTAACTCTAGACCATATGTCTCCAATTATATTATCACATGTATCATAAAATGAATAGTTTAATCTATATGTAACTAAATATATATATTTGATATGTACTTAGATTATGTCATGCTACTGCTTTTACTCACGCCAACCGTAACAGTCACCCCTGAGGAAGCCTAATCCGGGCAAAACGCATTGGGTATTGACATACGTATCCAGTATGATTTAATTGGACATTTAATATATTCCTGACAGTAGTTGATTGTCTAGTGTGCACTAAAGGCCCGTTGATTTAAATATCTGCAGTTATCAATCTCCAGATATTTGGATATTTGTTGTATCAACACTGATTGTATTTTGTTATACAGATTGTTCAATACAACTAAGCACTTGTCAAAAAAAACCTTCTTTCTTTTTTTGTTGTTCCGTATACCTTTCAGAGGGCTGAACTATTTTGAATAAGACCAGGCAAACATTCCCCATTTTTAATCTCATGCTTTATACATGTCAGCATTACTAGTTTTTGAAAGATTTATAATTATGCTTAACAAGTCTTGTGATCCAAAAATTCTAGACAAGTCACACAATCAATTCCTGAATCTCTGTATGAAGAATAAGGAATGGACAGTAATTTGGTTAGAAAACCCCTTATTTACCCATTTACAAAAGACCCAAGCACGCTTACTTAACCTCCCTAAATACCGATGTGCAAATAATTAAAGGATCTTCTAGGATCCCTAAAAAGTATCTTAAAGGATCCTTTAAAACTTGAATTCTTGCTATCTTTTTTGAAACATATGTTTGATTGTTTATAATGAATACAAAATTTTAATTAAAAAAAATGAAATGAATGTCTGCTTACAGTTCAGCTATAAGGCATGACAAGTGTCAATCTTGTAATAAAGGTGCTCTAAACCTGCTTGTTTGTAAACTCAGAAGTATGATTAACAAAAAATCAATCAATAGGATGTTTGTTGTTGCATTAACACTGGGAAAATGCAGAACTTTCAATTAATGACATCAGCATTTTTTCATCAATGCCCTTCCAAAAAGGAAGGGCATAAACAATCTGCAGATGTACAACATAAAGGCCCATCAGCATGACATGACATCAGCAAAAACTGGTGAGCCAAACAACTGGTAGCCAAATGTGGAACGTGTACAAATATGTCTTCTGCATTATTAAAGAAATGTATAAAGTGAACTGTATAGAAGTTAACACTGCTTTACTGTTACAAAAAATCATTTTCACAAAATCATTGATCTAGAACAAGAACACAGCAAGTGAATCTTTTAAAAATTCTGATCTGTATATTAACCTTAGATCAGTATTAAAGCCTATATTAAAGCCTATAGAACAACATTGTCAAGGCAGCTGTTATGTTTAAAATGGGAGCAGAGCAGCCTTCATATTTCGGAATTGCAGTTTGTCATAACATACATTAAAAATCTCTTCCTAAACTCCATATTGGCCATATAGTTATCTTACCTGACTTTGTTCCAATTGTGTGTTTAGATCAAATCCTATTCGGGTGGAGAGCTGGTGATGGGGATAATGCCAGAAACAAAAATCGTTTTTTTTCTTTCTGGCCATAAAACTTGTCACTTCAGTCTGACTGGTTTGTTTGCATAGGAATTAGAAGTTTATCTTCTCTCTGTACATCAAATTATTATTCCTCTGACAAGAAAATCTGAATCAGCTCAGCCTCCTTGAAAAATTTAAACTAGTCCGTTTAAACTTTTCAGGAACAGAGACTTTCAGAACTTTAAAGACACAGCTTTATTCACAGAGTAAAAAGAATAAGTTTGACTTTAACAAATCACCCCATAGCTTTTCTTATTGCTTACGGGAAGGAAGAGTAGAAGCCTTGCGTAATTGCTAAGTTGGTGCTTGTACAACGCTATACACACTTTCCAATCTCATTCCACAGCAGCTAATCACCCAGGTTTGTACATTAATTCTCAGCCGAACAGAGCAAGGGAAGGTGAATAAAGGGAGCTGCAATTGTACAATTGAAGTGAACCTGTTGCTTTGCCCTACACAAGTAGTGCACAGTTGCTCTTTAAGCTGATGGCAAAAGTTGAAAACTTATAAATATATATTCTAGAATTCAAGTCAAAACCTAACTTTAGTGGTACAATAGTTTAAATACTTTGAAATAAAATTTAAATCCATGTGTGCCCTTGTAAATATGAAGATCTGAAAGGTTTTAAAGAAGAAATGTGTATAATATTTTTCTTATAAAACTCTGCACTCATCTCTGTATCAGGTCAGAGTTGCCCCCTTTTCTACCAGTGAGAACAGCAATGTTATCCTATTAGGTAAAAAACAAAAAACAAATGCAGCAGCCACCAAATGACTTTCTTGTAAGTAAATCTATCTTTAGTGGGAAGAGAGTAAAAAGCAAAATTGTATTCAATACACTAAATTAAGAGGACTGGTAAAATGAACTGAGAATATACTAAATATACGCATGGAAACTTGGAAAATGAAATTGTTCTCTTTTTCTTCTCATCACTGTATGCTGCTGTAATTGAATTAGATTTCCATTAGAGAAATGTTTTTAAATGGGAACGTCCTCTGGGTATTGTAAAATTGGATAATATAAGCACTTTAGACTGCAATATGTAATATATCAATTTCTGTCACAAGCAACCCGTCTGTACCAGACAGGCATAAATAATGTTTCTTGACTGAATTGCTGCATTTGTAATAAGTGCAAGCTAAACTGGAAGCAGCATGAACTACTTTATGAAAATAACACTGTAGGGGAGAACAGGTTTTTTATGACACAGCACAGGGACATAGAAACTATTTTACATACAAGTGGTATGGAGGGCAAAACTTCCTTCTACATGGTCTACTAAACCATTGATATCCTTTTTCTCTTAGCGTCATTTTTTTAATAGAGTAGAAAAAGGACCTGCTGTAAGCTTTATTGCTTCTACCATCTTACCAGGAGGTTGTATTTGCAAAATTTCTTTTTTTTTATGCAGTGCATACATAATAAAGAGAACCTGTCAGAACAGAAATATGCAAGTACTCACTGATGACTTGTTGCTGGAAATGCAAACACTGCTGTTGAAATTCCATTTCATTTTGCACTAATGAACTGCTGACCAAGTACAAGCCTAGGTTCATCAGGTAGATGTTAATCAATCTAAATATATATATATATATATATATATATATATATATATATTTTTTTTTTTTTTAACTATGAGAAGAAACTTTTACTACACAGGGCATGTATTTAATGCAGGGTGGGTCTTCGCTGGACTTTGCTAATGTGAGACAACAACAAAGCTGAACCCAAAATATATTTTTACATTTTGTTTTTTGAAGCAACTAGTGCAGGTATTCAAATTCAACATGGTATTGGCATCATGCATTTCTTTTAGACTGGTAGAGGGAGGGTCAGGAATGGAAGTAAATTGGGCATGCTGCATGAAAATGTACTTACAAGGGACATATTATAAAGATGAATACAGCAGGAGGTCTTTATCAGTATGCTGCTGCTGCTGTGACTTCCTTGCCCAGACTGCAGGCTGGGGAAACTAAAAAAACATAACTATAACTATACCTTACTGTAACAGAGAGTTTTATAATTTGTAGCACAAAATAATTGTTAGTGGTCATTTTGGGTGATGATTAAATGAACAACCACTATCTGCCAAGTAACCAGGAAGATGGGTAGGTGAGCGACACCCTGCTATAGGGAAAACGGCAACAGTTTTTATAAGTGTTGGTTGTTTAGTGATGTGACATTGAGAATTGAAGTCACTGAACACCTGAACTAAATTTACATCTTAGATGACCATAGTCAATCATCTATAGGATCTATACATGGTAAGAGTGTGGGTATGTGACTCTGGTGCCTGAGGATTTATCTAGGGAACCACAATCCAGGTTCCATAATCCTGCTATTGACCATTGTTATCATACAAAGTGACATCTAACTAAACTAATCTCACTAATGATTTTAGTTATAAAAAAACTAAAGTTACTTAAAAGTATGTTTAAAATATCTTCCTTATACATCTGCAATTTTATAAATAGAAGACCAAAGCATTATTTAAATCAAAATCTTGTCCTAAAAATAACTAAATGCATTATTAGCTGTGAGCCAAACAAAATAAAGTAACACATGGGAATATAGTACACCAGAAATACATTGTCATATGGGAAGGAAGTGCATTCACTATTATTTTATAAACAGTACAATATTTTATATGATTTACATTTATATCCATTAGCAATTATTGGGCCTCATTTTTTATTGCTCACCAAGGCTGGTGAGGATAGACTTTCGGCAATGAAGTTGAGTAATAAAGCAATCCTGGCATGTATTTCTTCAAAGTAATTTGTTATTTGCTAGCAAATTCTTTAAACCCTGGATCAGATCCATTCCAGGTTTTCTGGATCATACAGCTTCACTAATGAAAAATATTCTCCCCAGCCATGGAGAGCTTTAATAAATCAGGCCAATTATGTCAGCCAAAGCAAAACAACTGAAAACTTGAAATTTTACATAACACCTTTTAATCGGAGTGTCTTATTGGTCTTTCAGGCTATGATGCAAAGGTTGGTTCTGGAGCCCTCAATCCTTAGCTACACCTATCTGAACAATCACCTGAAGAACAGCTCCACCATATGGATATGATTTAGATTTAACTCCCATTCCCCAGTTTTAGACCTGCATAGCCTGCATTGTGCTGTTGCTTGTCTTTTTCCTTTTTAGCAGCTGTTGTGGCATCTTCTAGTTTATGTATGTTTCTGAACAACATCATCAGGAAAAAGGAAAAGCTGCAGTGCCTAGAAAGTACATATGACAGGAGGAGATCAATCGAACTAGTAACAATCAGCCTATTTTAAATTTAAAGATATTACTTAAATTTTTAGATCCATGAAATTACAGCTTATAAAAATAAAGACTTGTTAACCACCCCACATACAAGGTAGCTAGTATAATATTACCATTCATTTTATATTCAGTTATTCAGTAATATTAACACAAGTTACATTAGGTAGGATTTTCTTTTATCATTTTGAAATGTTGAGTCCCTTGAAACGACTACCTTCCCAAAAAGTAATTAACTTTCATAAATAAGAATCTAGCAATTAAAATGTAAATAAACCTCCTATAAACTACACTCATAAAATAAATAATGTGCATGATGCAGGAATATTTACCCATAAAAGCTACCAAGAATGCATCCTGAACAATTAACATAAATTTCCCTATGTCACCTATGCTTCCTTTAGTTGCCTGGAATTAAGCCCAATACATGATTAAGTTGGACAGGATCTATGCAGCTAATAAAAAGACATTTAGTTTTCAAATGCCTAAGTAAAAAAGAATAGTACAAGCTGTCAAATCGATGCTTAAGAAAAAAACATATGTAATGCTTAATATGCGTAATTTTGGGAAACAGTCTTTTCCCTTCATACAAGTTATCATTAATATGATTTGTATCTTTAACATAAAAAGCTATAAAAATAACGTAAAAAACATGAAAACATTTACATGTTCTGCAAGGGAACATTTTCTCTTTTCCCTTTAGCACTTTGCTAAAGAAATTTTATCTACTTTTTTAGAGTGGTAACCAAACTCAACTTCTATGTCATTCAATGTCATTGTCCCAAACAAATGTCATATTTGTAAAAAAAACAAAAAAAAAAAAGAAACACAATAGGTGCTTATATCCTGTTCACAGCTATTTTATGTGAGTATTAAAGCATTTTGTTCTTACAGACATTTATTTTGTCAATGACAGTTTTTTGGTTTGGATTTAGAAGTTTATCTTCTCCTTCCATACATCAAACACATTTTCCTCTCAGTGGAAATTGAATCAGTTGCTATTGGTTCAGTCTTTGTGAGCTAATGGGCCTGATTTATTAAAGCTCTCCAAAGCTGGAGAAGATACACCTTTATCAGTGAAGCTGGATGATCCGGTTCAGGATTCAAATCATTTGCTAGCAAATAACAAATTACTTTGAAGAAATCCATTCTAGGTTTACTGGATCACCCAGCTATACTTATAAAAGTGTATCCTCTCCATCCTTGGAGAGCTTTATTAAATAAAGCCCAATAAAACAAAGTAACTTGAACCCTTTCAGGAGCTTGTTTTTTTTAAAAAAAAGGATTCTGTTCCTAGAAGTATAAAATGGTTTTAAAAATTTATAGAACCAAATGGAATATTTTGATTTATGTTCCACTGTAATGCCAAAATGTACGTAGACATCATCAACACAATTTAATGCAGCTCTTTAATTATTTAATCTATTGTTAAATTTACTTTTCAAACATAGACATTCTCATCATTGTATATTTTACTGTGCCATTTGTTAGGTTACCTTAGATTTAATATGGAAATCAATGCCACAATATAGGTATCGCCAACCATTCACCTGAGATCTAATACTTTTTGTTTTTGTATTTAAACTGCTGCTGCTAGCAAACACATTATTCTCAAAAGGCTTCACAAATTATTTTAAGCCATAGAAGTATTTAAATTACTTTAAACAAAACATAAATTACATTCAGTAATTCAAAGCAAAAACCTGTACTTGCATTCCACATCGATTTAGTTTACATAGTGTTTTCTTTAATAGACGGATGAAAGAGTAAAAACTTCAAACATGACTACATTTACCAGAAACTTTAATTTTATGTTAGCACATAGCATCAATCAACCTAATATATAATAAAGTAATGACTAATTCTATACTTTTTATACAAGTTTGTTGGAAATAAATCCCTTCGACTTAAGTACTTATAATAAATATTGTAAACCTGCTACTAAGATCAACTTCAAACACTTGAGTACATCAAAAGGTCTAAAGTCCAACAGAAGTAAGGTGTGCTGTAAAAGTGCACCGAGTATGACATTGGCATGGAGTTATGTCTCCATGAATGGGAAGCTAGAATAACTTAATATGCAGTTTAAAAAAACTTTCTTACTTCTGCTTTGGTAACAAACCTAGCTCTATAGCTTAGTTATCTCTTAAATAACTGAGGGACCCTAAAATCAGGTTCATATTACATCAAAATGGTATTTTTAATTAAAATGTCACTGAATATGCAGCACTGTTTTATTCATTTCAATCCTGAAGAGTCTGAACATTTCTTCTCTTCACCAGCACCTACTTCAGATTGGAAATAAGTCTAAATCATTACAAAGCCTAAATGCTCCAAGCAATGAGCTGTCAACATTGTCTATATTAAATCATGAAAATATACGGACAAATTAAACTATGCGCTGTGAAAACACACTGAAAATGTATTTGACATCAGATTAAATGAAAGCAGCAAAAAATGTTGGGACATAATTGAAAAAACAATTTCTTATATCTTAAGATAAACAAACAAAAAAGTATTTGGCCACAGATAGCAGGTAGAAAAAAAACTCCAAATGCTATATATATATATATATATATATATATATATATATATATACACATACATCTCCCCTCCTATTGTGTACTAATTCCCCACCTACTAGATTGTAAGCTCTTCGGGGCAGGGTCATCTCCTCCTCCTCCATAATATGTTGGCGCTATATAAATCCTGTTTATTAACCTCCCTAGCGGTTCATTTCTTCACGGTTTTATATGTCTAAAATTGGTACATTGTTTTTCATGAAAATTTATTTTACAGTATAATATAATAGTAGTATAATAAAGTTTGAAACACAAAATCATGTAAAAATAATAAATTAAATAAATTAAAAATCTATATATTAAAAAAAATGTATTTTTTTTTAAAAACTACATATTATACTTATACTATTATATATACTGTAAAATAAATGTTCTTGAAAACAATGTACTGCTTTTACACATATAAATCCAATGTATTGCATTCAATACAGTTATTTTGTATTGAATGCAATACAAATAGATTTTGAATTTCCCGCCCCGTCGGCAACATACACACGCACCAACATCACCGGGAACTCCCCGGTGACTCATCAGGTGCAGAAGCCGGCCGGAGGAAGAAGGAAGAAGACAGAGATCGCAGGCGATGGACGGCGCGGGACGCCGCTGGATAAGGTAAGGCTGTATTTACCATTACCTCCCATAGGTTTAACTACCCCGAGTGTTTTTTTCTACCCCGGGGTTACCCCTAGGGAGGTTAAAAAATAATATATATATATATATATATTATGACTTTAAATTTTACTGAACCTATGTGATTTTATTTCCCCTTTTAACAAAATAACATAACACACTATGGATGTGTTTTTTAAAATTCATTTTGCTGGCATTCCTGTTGAAAACTGTTTTGAATGCTAAACAGTGGTGGATGCATTTAGTGTCCTAGGTTTAAACTTTGTTGGCTACAGCGTCTTTAGACTATATACTTTTCTTGTTTTTTTTTCAGGCTTGCAGCATCCTCAGCCTCCCTTTATCTGTGCAGAGATGTGCCTTTCCTAGCATCCCCTGCAATTACTTGGAGACTATGCCCAGCTGCAGGGGATTTCAGAGTATGTGCAGTAGCCAATGAACAGACTAGTTCCTGGCTCCAATCTTGTCCTGCTATTGGCTGCTAGTCTTATTTATACCTTTATGGTTCCAGCTTCTGGTTTGCTGGATCCTCAGCCTTGCTACCTGAGACTTGCTCAGCCATACCTTGCCACCTTGGCTTGTCGACCTCGGCCTGACCTCGACTACACTTGCCTGACGCCTGCCCTGACCCATGCTTGAACCTGAACTATGCTTGCCTGACGCCTGCCCTGACTTCAATAAACTTGCCTGCCACCTGCCATGACCTGTGCTTAAACCTGAACCACTCTTGCCTGCCATTGCCCTGACATTTTACTAGTATCTTAACCAGTGCCTGATCCTGGCTGTCCCTACACCAGAGCTCTCTCTTCTGCTTCCTTGCCCCACCAGTATATATAATAGATGCTTTTAGGCAACTTTTGTGTGGTTTAGTTCCCCACGTGACAAAAGATCTTAATAATGATACATTTCTGTACACCCCATATCATATAAATAAATAAATTTCATGGAGCCGTTTTACTAAAAAAAAAAAATAGTGTTTACTTAGCAAAGAGCATTCTAAGAAACGTGATTTTGCCTAGTACCAGACTGTATGTCTGGACTAAAAGCAGCTTTATTTACTGCATAGGTCTGTTGGTAGAATAGAATGTCATTCTTTTTGAATAGCACCCCAATGAACAATACCAGTGCATCTGCACTGCAACTTTGTGTTGCACCTTAGAAAAAACTGCATGCATTATTTTTGGTTCGTTGTTTTGCATTAGGCAGGTTCATGCACCACACCAAATTATTCCAGTGTGAATTGGCCCTAACTAAATAATTGCTCATAAACCCATTGTGTTCTAAGCTGTTAATATCTCAACTCATCCTTCTAAAAATGAATACATGTTTGTCATCACATAATAAAATGGGGCAAATACATTCATTTCCTCAAGGGAGCTTCCACCATAGGACTGAGCTTTTGTATAACAAATTGCTAAATTGTTGCATACAGGCAACTTAACCCCACAGTAGTCAGTAGTGTTGGTCAGAGGTTTCAAACCTACCCTAAGGCCTCACCAACTTATTTCATGGATATGTTCAAAGAAGCTCTGGGAAATCTGAATACTTATTCCAAGTAATGAATAATCCACATATGTTACTAGGAGAAAAACCTGAAAACAGGCACTGCTACCTAGCTATGGGCATTGGCATGCAAATCTGAGATGCCTCTTTTTTTTGGTTGTTTTTTTTTTGAGTTGAAAAAAATCAAGCAAAAAATTTGTCATTGCTTGAGTCAATTTATAATTCAAATATATCAAGCTATAGCCATACAGAATATACTAAAGGGAATCTCATTGTAGCTTCCTCCTACAAATATCTGCATAGAAGCAAAGTGCTGGTGTAGACATGGCCTTACAAGGGTTTCTGAGAATGGCAATCCAGTTTGGAGCTTCTCCTTCACTGTGTCTATGGAGTCTATAACAGTAGAGAAAAAAAACACTTAAGACAACTTAGCTGAGCTACCTGATAGGGTTCTGTAAATCTTGGGACTCGGTGGACCAAAACATAAATCTTTTGACAGATAAAACCAGCTTCCATATATGAAATCCAACAATACTTTAACGTTCACTTCAAATAAACAATACTGGCAGTTCAATATGTTTTATATTCATTTTGACCCCGGAGATAAAGACCAAGGATTGCAAGTTATGATGAAGCATGTGACTGTAATGAATGCAGCATTATTCTTTTACAAATTATTGATATGTGTTGGCACTATGTGCGTGTAATCATTTCTATTGAAGGTCACAACTATTGAAAATATATTAACCTGAAAATGTATGTAACCAGACTCCAAGTAATTGAATATTATCTGGGGGAAAGTGTAAGCGAGAAAAGCTATTTGTTGCCCATATCATATTTTATTGATCAAGAATGAAAAACAAGTCATTGTTTGTTGCACCATCTTTTATTTGTATTGCAAGTATTCTGCAAGAAAACTAAAGTAGGATGATGTGAAAACAGAACAAGCTATTTCACTTACAATTAGCTAATTTTTGCTACTACATACCTCCCAAATATCCCCCAAAGGGGTGAGGGTTTTTATTGAGGGAAAAATTTGGAGGTGTACTATTATTTGTTATATTATAATTCAGTTATATTTATGTTTTTTTACTACAAAGTAGTAAATGAGAGTTAACACAGTTCCTCTATGATTTCAGTAGCTGCGGGCAAAATTAATTCTTAAATATCTCAACAAAAGCACAAAATCTTAGCTAATTTCACTTTACTTATTTAGGCAGAGGAAACTTATCAGCCAACCAGCCTAATAATGTAAACAAACAGCATGAGGTGCAGAAACAGGCAAATATTAAGCTAGGTACACAGTGCAATAATTGTTGTTAGAAAATGAACGACTAACGATTATGAACGATTATTTTGAATGAACATATTGTGCACAATTCTGTACGTGCTGTAACGATACGATCCTTCAAATATAATCCACCAATAGTATAGTGTACACATGCTAGATACGATTGTATAAACGATGCAGGAAGTGATATGTAAAGGAGAAAGTGTACTGCAGAATCATCCACGATCACAGAACGACCGTACACACAATAGATAGCGAACAATCGTCGCCCAATCAGATCTGCCAGGATCCATCGTTCGTTCATCGGCATCGTTGTGCACTTTTTTTCTTAATGATTATCGGACGAACGGGCGTTAGTTGTTCGTTTCAAATGATAATTTTTGCACGGTGTACGCAGCTTTAGAGATATTGGAGTCATTGCGGCAAGCTTTAAGGATTCATTGCCCCACAGTGCCTGCAGCTACAGAGGTTATCAAGGCCTTTCAAAGTGTATCCAAAACCAGGAGGAAATAATTACAATACTGCAGTTTACCAGTCCTTGAATGTGGTGGCTGGATTAACCACCCTAGAGGTATTCCCGAGTGTGACTCGAGGTGTATTTTCTAGGCAAAATCGGTATTCCGATTCACACTAGGGATAGCATTTAACTAAAAAAAACCCACTTACCTTGTTCTATCGCTGTCCCTCGGCTTTCTGCTGGTCTCCGCAGGTCCTGGGGACACATCCTGCTCCTCCTCTCTCTAGCCGCATGTGCGACAAGATCTATGGAGTTTCCCAG
Source organism: Pyxicephalus adspersus (assembly GCF_032062135.1). NCBI lineage: Eukaryota > Metazoa > Chordata > Amphibia > Anura > Pyxicephalidae > Pyxicephalus > Pyxicephalus adspersus. Next base: position 75,540,455 of record NC_092860.1, read on the forward strand.
GGACGTTGGTGCGGGCGCCGCTTCATGCGGCGGGAAATTCAAATAATTTTGTATTGGATTCAATACAAAATAGCTGTATTGAGTCCAATACAAGGAAATATACATATAATATTTATATATATATTTATAAATAATTATATTATATATGCTACTGTACACTTACATGTTTAAATATTTTTGTTTTAACATATTTTTGTGTTTTTTTATTTAAAGTTTATTATTACATTAATTAAATTAATTAAAATATTGGTTAGTTATGCCTAAGAATTATACCTACAAAGAAAAATAAATTTCCATGCAAAAAATTGTACCGCTTTTTGCGTGGAAATTTGGACTGAATCAGAGGTTAAATTCAACAGCTAAATTGCCTAGTAACACATTTTTCTGACCTAGGTTGGCAAGACTCGATCACTGTACTGCATCTATGGAGTTGCAGCATTGTCCTTGGTTTATTTACATAAGCAAAAGAAACAAGGAGCTGGATGAAAATGGAAACCCATACTTATCATACATGTCCCTTTATATCATTTTTTCCTATATATATAGCCCACTGAATTTTACCAACATACCAACAGCCAAAATGATGTAGAAACTGCAAACAGGTCCATGACCCCTGTATGGTACAAATACAGGACCTCAGCAAGCCACACTCATGAATTCATGCACAGTGTTCCATTCAGACTGCATTAGGTGACAACAGCTGGAATGCCTATATCACTTGGGCTTATTGCACAGATCATATGGAAAGTTCTTTATTGCACCTCAAGTTCTCACCCAATCAGATCCTTAGTCTTGGGTATATTTATCCAAATTTATTATATATTGGCTTCCCCAATTATTATTAACTCATGGTTGCCCCTTGCTTTACTAAATATAACATTCTAAATTCATGTGAATTTATTTTAGTTATTTTACATTTAATTGGTTTAGCAATAGTTTTAAAAATTAAAAGTTAAAAACCTGCCACTCCTACAGATGCTTAAACTCCTTGGCAGTCTGGGATATTAAAAAGTTAATAATAAAATGTACATATCCTGAATCAGCTCGTACCTGTTATTCTCATTCCATTGAAATACATGTCAGGAAAATTATGTGGGTTGCAATAACTATGCCTGCCTCAATACCTTGTCAAAATGTTACGTTGTCATGACGACAACCAGAATGAAAATTAGTGTGTATTACCTGATTTCATATTTTACTGTACTGTCACAATGTTGGGAATATAGTGAAAAGTATAAGAAAGAAATTAAAAATTGTACTAATAAAGTAATAGCTACATACAAAAAAAAAATATTAATAGAGATACTACAAACAGAAATTAATCACTCCAATGAAAATCATATTAATCAGGCATAATAGGGACTGATAATAAACAGATCAAGATTAAAAAAGAATAAAATAAATTAGGCATTAATTTTACATAGTACATAGAAAAGTTGAGCGGCTTTAAAGGTCAGACTGACTGTCTGAATGCCTATGCACAGAAATAAGTAGTAGTAGTAGTAAGTAGTAGAGAATGCAGATCCCTAACTCAGGACTGGGTTTTTATACAGATGAAGTAGGAAAAGCTGGGTCATTTTTACTTGCTATAAAATGTCACATCCAATAATGATAAGAACAGCAGTAATAAAAATTAACAAATAAGCAAGATCTGAAGATTCTGCTTGCCAAATAGAGCCACATAACGCAGTCCAAAAATGACAAATATAAAAGCAAGCATTTCTCAAAAATAAATTGGATGTTGTTTTCTGGTTTTGCCCTCCAGGTTTTGAGCACAAAGACACAGAGGTCTGAGTGATGTTTTATTGAAAGAATACATAATGTTTAACTGTCTTATTCTAAAGTATCCTTAACCAATGTTTCCATAACCTTGAAATGTTTGCTCTGTTGCAGTTTGCAGATTGTGGAAATTCTGTGTGTCCTTAATTAACCTAACACTTGACTGATTACAAATATGGCTGTGCGGTTTTCAAATAGTGTATATATAAACAATACTGTCAATCTTCAGATTTGTAAACCTCAGAAATGAAATAGACCATTGTTCTTGGTCGTTAAAAACACCTACACAGCTTGCTTCACATATTCCTCCTGGTATCTGATAGGCACAGACTTTCATTAAAATTTTTGCTTTATAGCAAGAGATAAAGTAGTACTTTTTTGGGAGATACAAGTGGTAGTTTTAGTTTAAAATCCAGCATGACAAAGCTAATAGCCAGAAAAATATATATAGTTATAGAATGTATACTATTATGTCATGTCTAGTTATATGTGGTAAGTTTTCTTAGTTCTCAAATAGCAGTCATCATGTGCAGTGCCAAGCCTGGAGTGATATCTCCTTCTGGATCTTTATGACCCTGCTGTGTACTAAAGGTACCTAAAATCCTATAGTGCAGGGAAAGTATCTGACATAATGAAAGTGAGCTTGCTGATCCATGAATAGTGATAGTACACATTATTGTGGTTACTGCCAACACTGCTGGTGGTTATTATTGTGGTCACAGTATATGTAGTCACATGTTACAGTATAATTAAATGTTCAATGCACCTCAACAAACAAAAACATGTGCTATGGTGTGCCGTCTGAAAGTCTTAAGCGTACCTAAACTCAACATTTTCCCTTTACATAAAAGGGTAGACAACCCCTATATGTAAAGGAATATGGTAATTATTTTTTAAGTGTTACTATTAAGTGCAACACACTTTTTTTTTTTAAATGAAAGAGCAGAGCCTTCTAGGATACCCACGTCACGCATACTGGGAGGCTCCAGGTGCTTCTTCTGCGCATGCCCTAATCTAGGACATGCGCAGAAAAGGCATTTTTTCTATTAAGGGAAAGAAATGCCAATCTCACACAAGTGCAGCGAGATCGGCTCACTTTTTTTTTTTTCCTTTACAGTGGGCTATGTCACCCGATCTCGCACTTGTGCAGTGCGAGATCCGGTGACGTGACAGGAAGACAAGAAGAAGATGTAAGAGAAGACTGAAGATGGCAGTGCCTGGAGCTTCCTCAGCCCCGGGAGGAATAGGAACTCCAGGACGCTGCGGGACTGGATCGCGGGAAGGACCAGTGCCATCGAGTTTGATTTTTTTGTTTACAGTTTAGTTCCGCTCTAGGAGTCAAAATTCATAGCCTAGATGATGACCACCACTTCTGTACAGATGAAATGATTATCTTTAGGCATCTCTCCTAGAGTGGTGACAGAGTGAAAACATTTTCTAACAAATAGCAAATGACTTAAGAAATCCATTCCAGGTTTGCTGGATCACCCAGGTTCACTGAGGAAAGTGTACGCTCTCCAACCTTGGAAAGCTTTAATACATCAAGCTCATCAAGTCAATTCCTTCTCTTCCCCAAACACACCTAGGGCAAGCCCTTTGCTGTCTGAGTACAGGAAATCAGACATAAATAAAATAACCTTTTAAACTAGATGCAATTTTATTTAACTAATATATACCACATATAAATGCTTGGAAGCACATTCTCTTTGACAGTCTGTCTTCCTACACACTACCTATTTTCAGTGGTGGGTAACCTGTTGTATTAAAAAAAAAAAATTTCTTAGTAAGGAATTGCAAAGTTGTATCATTATAAGTAATAGCAGAATTTAAACACAAAGGAATTTGCTAATCCTAATAACATGTTTCTAACAAACAGGTCATTATATGGGTAAATTTACATTATTTATTGGTAAAGCACTGACAAATTCCACAGAGCTTTACCAAGTACACACCCTAAATTATCTTGCCTAAAAAACAAGCTTAGAACAAAACAAAGTAAATCTGGCTGTGGGCGGGTATAGTGGGTAGCACAGTTCAATTCCAACTTTGTTCACTTCCACTGTTAACAATTAATAAAACCTTATCTGGGAGCAATCATTTGAAATATTATCCCCAGTTTAAGTAGTAATGTAATACATAAAGGCAAAACAAAGTACAAATACAAAGCATGTGGACCTCACAGAATCAGAGATTTACAAAAAACGTGGAATGCTGGTTTACCATTGGTGATTCCATGCAGGAAAGGATTCAGATTATCAAAGATGGGATGTTGCTTAGGGTAGCTGGACATCTTGGGGTGTCACTTCACCCTGGTCATCATGTCAGTAAAGTATCCATGGTATAAGGAAAGTTTTCAGACTGCCTCATGCCTGTCATTGCTAACTTTCTCAATCTTTCCATCCCCAGCAATGTCATATCTTTAAAGATCATTTGAACTCATGTTTCAGTGATGTGGTTGAATTTTTGTATTATACATATGCAGCTTTTTTAACTGTAGCTCATTTACAAGGATTTACATAAACTGCAGACAGCATATGTACATTTGTGCAGCAATCTCAAGAGAAATGCTCTGTGGGTCTCTGGTGTGGATTTTCTTTGCTGTAAAAATTCTGGGTGGTTAGCTTTGTGACACCAGGAGTCATTTTAAAATGATACATTGAACATGATATCCCATTTTTCTTTTACATCATTTTAAGGAGTAATCATTTTATCCCTGCACTGATTTCCCTACAGTGACTTTATTACACCGCTCTGCTATCCTCTGGTGCATACTTGAAGAACTCAACAGTTCTTTAACTTAAGCACTTGTAGTCTATGTGGCACCTGCTGGCACTTGGCTTTGATGTATCTTCTCTCCTTTTATTTTGATCACTGCACCCCCTCCTCTAGAGAACTTTACATCTGTCCTTTGCACCTGTTCCCAACCAAGTCCCTTAAATCCTATACTAAAAGACAGCCTGATTTTTTTTTTACTTTATTAACTTAAATCTATATTGTGCTTTAAATTTCTAGTTTTATTAAAGACACATATACGTTGGTTTTCTTTATTTTCAATCACCAACTCATTTTTCTCTGTTTTTTTTACATTAATATGTTAATGTTATCTGTTTTTCTCTAGCTCTGCTAGATAACATGGTTGATATGGACAAGATTTATGATGCCATATAAAGAAAGCTCCTTACACTGCAAACAAACCATGCTATGAAATTGCAAATGGCTTTTAATAATAAAGTTGTTGCTTTTACAGAGTAGAGTTGATAGAATGTTAAAGGGCATGAAAATTTCCACTCATATTTATGAACCTCCACCCGTGAATAACATCTCAAGGTTAACAATGATAAATGTTTTAAAGGAGAATAGCACCAGTTAAATTTCAGACCTAAACAGGGTCTTTACTAAGAGATTTTTAAACTTCCATTGCTGACCAGGTTACAAAATATACAGATGGCCTGGTTGGCATTATTTTCCTTTGCATATAATACGTTCATTATCACTGTCTTACAATGACTATGAAGCATAGGCATGCAGATAATTGACATACAACTTATACCACAATCATCTTCATGCTTATGTGTGATAAAAACTTACTAACACCTAAAGATCAAGCTTTATATTAGGGAGTTAGCCTTCTTTATAATATGTTTAGCAGTTTTAAGCTTTCAGTATAGGCCTTTTTTGATTTTCCCTGATTTTTTTTCTTTTTATGATGTACTGATAGTGAGTATGTATTTTTTAGTTTTTTTTTTTTTTGGTGTTTACCCTAAAGCTATCTTTTTTTCAAATGTTTTCAAGCTTGCTCCTTTATATTTTGTATGGTATTAAATATATATTTTAATAGCCACTAGAGATAGTGTAGATTAACTGCTATAATGAGTTTGTTGAGATAAAATGTCAGCCAAGAGGGACTGTACATTTTTGAGTCAACCCATAGCAGTTGAGTATTGACTGTTCAGATAGAAAAGTGAATGTTTACTAAAACTGTGTACATTAAAGCTGCCTTTCTTTTAATAAAATATACTAAGGTCATCTCTTTTGCATGTATTGAAAAAAATACCATTTACATTAAGTTTTAAAAAAAATTCAACATATACCAGCTTTATTCAATGCCTACTTCTTAGGACTGTACAGTTTACAAAATCAACTAAGCGAGTAGTAATTCTAGAGCATGTAACACTTTAATCACACTATACAATTAATATGCTGTATGTGTCAATGCTGTAAATCTAAAATCAACTCCCCCCCAACAGTTACATATTTCAGGCAAATAATACATTTAATGCAAATAATACATTTAATCAAAAAAACTATCTAGCCTCATCATCATGATAGGAGTCACCAAACAAATTTCAAGCCATTACATTCCAATATAGTAAATGTAGCATTAAGTTTACTCTCAACACTGTTAAGTATTCTAAAATGAAAATATTCTACATTAGGGTTTATTGCAGAAGCGTGAAACAAGTCACGGCACTTGTATGTTGTAGTGCTTCTATGAAACAAGGTCCCTCTGTGCCTGTATTTAATTTACAGTTTCCTTTAAATGGAATGTGAGGCTGGCCAACTAGAAAGGGGTGCCAGTTGCACATTTCGAAAATAATTCATTTAATACCGATTGAGCCACACCATAGTAGTATCATTCGACAGAAAAATAAATTTGGTAATTTGCTATATAATGTTGTGCTGGATTTTTACAGATGTCATTAGAAATTGTAGATTGTACATTTGGTATTATGTTTGGGCTGTTTAATGGTGGTTTTCTTTCAGATCCTCATTACTTGCTTTTAGCATTTGATTTTTTAAAACAGAAAATAGGTTTACTTTACCTTTCCCATGGTGGCTAGGCTAGAGTGACAGCTTGATCCTTCTAGCAAGATGGGAATGATTAGGATAATAAATCTCATTAAAAGGTGCAACAGTATTGTGGCAAGATATACTCAGAGGTTGACAGGAGCTTTTTTTTTGTATCATCACATGGCAGTTTTAGTTACATTTCAATCTGCTTTTAGGTATACGTTTTGCTTTAAATTCTGTTAATTTTACATATTTTTATTTGTTACAGGTAATTGTCTCTGGCCAGTACTGATCTATGGGATCCGTGAGGCCTACCCATTCTGTTTTTGTTCAGTGGTATCTTTGTAGGCAAGAAAAGCTGAAGGCATTCACAATACTTATCCCATGAAATATTGATGAAAATTAGATTTTCACACCAGTACTTGATGCCAAGTCCCGAGACTGCTTTGCTTTCTCAACATTTGTAGCTCAGAGGAGCTCTTAAAATATCAAAATTTCAGGTCTCAAAGAGCCCCTGATGAAAATAATTTTTTGAAGATTAGTGGGAAGAATGCCACCGACTTGGCAATGCCAAATGGTTTGCAGGTACCAATAGATGAAAGGTCAATCAGCCAATACTCAAGGAACCCCTAACAACCTCAGGAGGAACCCTGTTTAAGAATAGCCGCTCTAGAATGGCAGTGAAAGCCCAATTAAAATATGAAACATCACTTATCAAAGCATTTTAAATCAACTTTATGTAAAACAGGACTGTTCTAAAAGACTTGATCTTTAAGAAAGGATTAAGGACACCACAATCATAGTTTTTTTTTTGCTGATATAAATGCAAATAATTGAAGCTCATCCTCCCAGTTGATAGGAAAGCTCCAGTTCTAAGGCAGCTTGAAGCATGTTTTACCTATGCAAGGTAACTACTGCTTTAACATTGAGATCTAAGTATCCTTTTCTTTATTTACTGGCTGGAGACAGGATTTTTCTACTTAGTCTGTGGCTGCTTTTTAAAGAATTTCTTTTATAGAATTGTGAACATCTTTTGTTTTGATGCATAAGAAGGTATTTGGGAAATTTAAATAAGACTTTATGGGTTTGTTTTCACTGAAAGATGACTGGAAGCCAGAGTGGTGCTTCAGTGACTTCCACTGTCACTGAAAATATCTAAAGGGGCAGCTGGAAATGTTCTTCAAATGCCACTAGTCCCCTTCATAGTGCCTGACACTGGTTACAGCCACAGTTATAACTGCACTGCACCAAAGCTGCCTGTCAGTTGCTAGTATGAGCCAGCTCTGAAGATAAAGATCATGGCACTGCAATATGTTTTTCCCAGAACTGACGAGCATTGAAGAGGAGTTCCTTTTTTGCCAAAATTTCTAAAGCATTTTAGGAAATAAAAATACCAATTTTAATTTGGAAGAGAAGATACTATAAAATGAATTAAGATATGCTAAGCCCTGAATATACATTTACTGCACAAAATTAATTTCCTCTACTACAAATTTATAGAAGTAAATTCCAAAAGGATTCTTTCAGTATCTCTACATACCATAAAAAGCTATGTTATCAGAAGAAAACATTAGAGCCTTTTTAGATGTCTCCGCCATTAGAACGTGATATAAACTTAAAAAGAGAAACTGTAAACAAGAAGGAAAATTAAATCAAGCTAATAACTCACAGTAATAAGTTTCAATAAAATAGGGTCTCATGAGGTTTTAGCAAGACATGAAAAATTTCCTCTAGAAGCCAGCCTGAAATGCACAAGGAGGGTAAATTACAATGCAGAACTCAAAGTGCATCACACTGTGAATTGTAAAGTTGATGGCAAATTGTATGGTTGATGACACATTTTAAATTTTAGTATTGTGCTTGTCACTATTAAAGATTGTGGTGCTAGTAGTCACTTCCATGTATTACTGGTTTTAAGGTGGTGGCCATTTTCTGTGCTTGTGTCGACAGGCTTCGATGAGCAAATAAAGTATGCTTTTGACATCAGTTTAAGATCCTCTGAGATCATTTAGAATTTTTTGCAGATGCATTAGATGTGCATTTGACCTTGTTCAGTTAATTTTGAATTCTCATTAACTTGTATTGGGAGAGTAGCGGTTCTGGCAAAAAGCAAACAAAAGACAATCAATAAAGGACCTAAAAATGATAGCAATTATTATTATAGCAGAGCAAAAAAAAGACAAAAAAGAAAGAAAAAGAGTATAAATATTGGACATGATCAGGTTGTAGCAACACATTTATAAATTATTACACAGTAATAAGCCCGCTTTAAAAGCAAATTGTCCAATGGTTTGCTGGGGCCACAGCAGTGTAAAATTGGTCAGCAGCACAGCATTTTAATGAGGGAAAATGGCCAACATATGCTATAGAAAAAGAGTACCACCTTGTGCTTACCAACTAATCTTGAGGCTAAGGCTGAGGCTTTAATACAAGAATTAAAAACTTCAAAAGACACAGTATAATATAGTTGGCTAGTAGTTGAATTGTGAATTTTAGTTCTAACTGGGGTATGCCTAAAGTTCATTTTTATGTTTTGATTTGAAAAGTGTAGTGTTCCCAATGCATTGGTGTCTATAAAAATAAAAGCTATTAAGATTTTTTTTATTTATTTACTTTTTTAAACACACTGCTATTATTCTGAACATAACCATTTATGTATATTCTGGGGATGGTTTTACTGGGAACCCACAGGAGGGGCATGATTCCCAATTCCAAGGCCCACATTTTTCTAAGGCCCAGAAGCCTAATATTACACCCTGTGCTAGGCAGCAGTTCTGGCTGTAGGTTATACTGGCTGGGGGTTTGGCTGCTTGTTACTACAAGGAGGCCAGTTATTTTGTTTATGGACGTTTGTTTTGTGGAAACCAACACCTGTGAGGGAAGACTGGTTTCTTGCTTAATAAACATGGGCAAGAGCCCAAGGGGAACTTGCAGATTGGAGTTTCCTCATGGTCAGCCTGCCAGCCTGCTATTTGATGACAACCCCTCACAATATACAATAAAAAGCATAAAACTAACACTCAACAATGCTGTTAGGCTTAGTCTACACAGACTGTTTCCCCAGCGTTTAACCTGAGGCTTTTAAAGCCCTTGTTTGAAATCCCCATGCATTACAATGGGGATTAATCTACACCAGGACGTTTCCTTGAGGCATGTTTGTGACATTTATCTTAAACATTGCTTGCAACGTTTAAAAAATAAAAACGCTGGGTTAATGCTGGAAAACAACCAAAAACGTGGGAAAACGCAGGTAAACGTTTCTATTGATTTCAATGGGAGCTTTTCCTGCGGTTTCCCACGTTTTTGAGCACTTAATATGCAATTTAGTTTAAAACGTTGGGGAAAAAGCGAAAAAAAAGGCGGGAAAACAGGACATAGGCATAAAAGTGCATAAAAAGGCAAATAAACGCAACAGAAATGTTTACATGTGTTTTTAAAAAACGTCCATGTAGACCCAGTTTCCACACAGCACAGCATGCTCATGCTCCATATCTGTCCACATTAGCTAAAGTCTATGGGCAAGAATGGATGGAATTGCAGACAAAAATGCTTGTAGGTGTACGTCTATGGTTTATTGGCCAGTTTACCTATAAGCACCTGGTAGTTCCCTGAACTACTACACACAAAAAAAGCTCATTGTGAGGATGCAGGTACACCCAGAGCTATACCGGCATTGAGCATAGGCTGTATTTATGTAGGTAAATATATGAATTGAAAACTATTTTTCTAGTTTTAGTTTTCTGCCCACATTCAAGATGGCTGAAGATTGAAACAAAAGAGAAGGAAGATGGTGGCGCTCATAACGGAATTGAGACAGGTGAGTAAAAATAGGGTCTAGTTCTGCTTTAAGGTTTTTATTCTTAACAAAATTCCCTTGAACAGATAATAAAATCCCCTAGCCAGGTTTCAATTGAACCTCATCCTTAATTTAAAAGGTAGTAAGTAAAACACAAGTAGCACTGGACATACAAGTTGGCTAATTAACATTGTATGTTTAGATTTTGTGCAGTAGAGTGAAAACAACATAATCACTTCAGACTTGTAGTAGTTATTGCACATTAAAAGCTCACAAATATTTCTGTGGGGAGGGGGATATGCTTCTAGAGATGAAATGCTTCATTGAAACTAATATTACTAACTACACGCAGAGATCAAAATGACAAGGGTGTCACTGTTCATCCAAACCCACAAAAATGTCCCAGTTCTAAGATGAATTTAGTCTACATTTGCAGTCTGTTTTGCTAATGTGCGTTACTTGTATTACCTTCGAAATAATAATCATGCTTCTGTTTCATTGAGACTGTAATACTTTGAGCAAACTGTTCCTGACAGTTTTACATGTTGCATGAAGCAGTGTTTATATCAGTAACATAATCCCAAGAAACTAAAAAAAATTAAATTAATAGTAATAATAATAATAATAATAATATAGTATGCCTTGTTATTCTGCCACACCCCCTCTTACTTTTGCAGCTCAGATATGCCACTAAGCACAACGGAAGATGTTGCTAATAAAAAAATGGAGCACCTTACACAGTGTTTATAAACAATATTCAGATGTCAGGCTTATCAGCTCTCCTGGGACACTAATGCCATGCATCTCAGGAGGTTTCTGGCTGCTCCTTTTATGCATTCTGCAATGGGGACAAAATGCTGATCTTGGCACTCTTTTTTTCACCCATTTACAACAGACTAATAGGCAGAAGCCAGAAGATGAAGGAAGAAGATGGCAGTGCCCAGTGCTTCCTCTCCGCCAAACAAAGGCAGATTACAGGACAGTGCGGGACCCAATCTAGGGAAGCACCGGAGGAATCAAGGGATCTGCAGAAGTAAAGGCGAGTTTTTTATTATTTTTTTTAGTTACGCTAAAAAAATAAAATGTATACTCCAACTGCAGGAACGCTTTTTTTTTTTAACTGTGAATATATATATATATATATTTTATTATTTACTTGCTTTTGAATGTGAAGAGAATTACACTATCACCATAAGAAAGCCTTGCAGAAAGTTTTAAATTAAAGGAATAATAATTACTACAGAATAAACAGGCTTGTGGCACAAATGTAATAATTTCTCTGGTTCATAAGGGGTATACAAATGTTTATTAAAATCAGTATACATACAAAAAGTAAATCTAACCCTTGAGCAAGCAATGCAGATTATAAACATTTATGAAGTGTAAGTAGCTGCACACAATGAAGCTGTTACAGGGAAAGCATCCAATGTACATACAGAAAATTTGAACTAATATTACTCTGGTCGTTTACCATTTTATTTTTTGTTGTTATTAGCCTTCTCGCAGTTTGTGGCTCTGCACTTTTTATCAGCTATCCCATCTGTTCAGTAACAATGGGTTTTTGATGCCAACCATTAAAGGAACAATTATAATTAAATACATGGTATGGTATACTACTTCAGCACAAAGTCTAGCTATCAATGAAAGGCATCTCAGTGTTTGCTTTGATGTGTTATTTAAAAATGCTGATATGCTTTAATCTGCTGGAAGTAAAAGCAATGTATAATTAAATGTTCATTGATTCCCAAAAACTACGTTAAAACATTACACACTTTTAATCCTTCTGATGTTTTTTCTGATGTGAGATTTGTATTTTCACTCCAATTTACTGAATGATAAACAGAGGTAAAATTTTCATAGTCAGTAATTTTATATATGTTGATAAGGTGGAAACCATACCCCTATTCTTCTGTCACCTAAATCCCTAGTTCACATGGCTGGACTATTTGTCTACCTGTAGTATAATATTTATCTCTCATTTAAAGGACATAACGTATTAGGCATCACTGTACAATAAACATAGGCTGCTGATAATGAACTTGCACAGGAATAGAAGAGGAGCCTGCTCAAATGGGCTTACAATTGAACTTGGGGAAGCATAATAGAAAGAAAGGAATTCCCAAAAATAGGGACAGTCTTAGAGGAGACTTGAAGTGTCTTGAGTGATGTGTAATAGCTAGAAATCGATTCTGAGATGGGATAGAAGCTAGTGTAGGGATTTGCAGATCAGGAATACTATGAAGGATAGATACGTATGCTTGTAAAACTTGTGAAAGATGGTAAAGGTTAGAGTGTAGTAAGTGGAATAGCAGATAAAAGGATGTTGCAGTAGTAAAGAAGCAAAATAAATAGACTGTTTACGAAGAGTTTGATAATCTTTTGGGATTTTTAGGATGTCAAGCAGGTGAATGTAGCAAAACCTAAGGATGTTCTGGATATAAGCAGTGAAGGAAAAGGCAGATTTAAGGATACCATGTGTCTATAAGGAAAATGATTGTTCCCTGTGAAGGTATGATTAGCTAAGTTTTCTATACATTGAGACACGTGCCAGTAGAGTAGATGATCAACTGTGCCAAAAGCTGAAGAAAGATCCAAGAAATGTAGAGGTGAGAAGGCCATTGTCTATTTTATTGAAGTGTGTGGGTTGAAAGCCAGACTTGGGTGTTAGAAACTCTGAAAGTCTTCTGTAAAGAGGAGGAACAGGATGGTGGTTAGAGGGTGGAGAAAGGCTGAGAAAGAATTTCTTCAATATTGGCAGAACCAAGTCTGCTCCACTTAAGTTCAACTGTTCAAGCAGATTTTATGTGTGATGTAGATGTGGGTTAGTTGGGCTGGGAAGTGAAAGGTAAATGGAACAACTTTAATCACTAAGAGTGCAGTTATACTCAGGAGCAGCTTGGTCTAAAGTTGTGAGAGAGAGTGGAAGCGCATGAAATATCGGCGTGGGTAAAGTTACAAAGGTCTTTTGCCATTGACATGGTCTGGGAGGAGGTGAGTGAGGGCAAAATTTGGAGTGTAATAGTAATACAATTGTGATCAAAAAGAGAAAATTGTGAGTTCATGAGGTGGTTGGGAGTGCACAATTTACAGAAAACAAGATCGGATATATGTGAGAAGAGTGAGGAAATATCAATACAAAAAAATATACCAAAAGAGCTGGAGATAGAAAGCAATTTGACCGAGAAGAGGGTTGCTAGGTTGGACTATTGCAATTTTAAATACATCGATTGGTTAGATTGCAGGTAAGAAAGCAAGTCAAGAAACAACTTTTTCAGAAATTGGAAGGTTAGGTTATGGGGCCAATATGGCACAAAAAAGACTTATAAGATGGATTTTAAATTAGGAGAATAGGGGGGGGGGGGGGGTAAGGATGACTTTCTGTGTGCAATGAGAGGGAGAGAATAGGACCTACCTGTAAGTCAGGTTTAAATAAGTTTTGCAGTTCTTTTAGTTGTCAGATAATTTCCCAAATTCTATCTACTTTGTAATATGTATGGTCAGCTTAAAGAGACACTGTCACCTGCCAATAAGAAGAAACCAAGAAAATATGGATATTTTTACACAAGCATGACAGCCACAACAAGAATTTAGTATTTTCAGAAGAAATCAGAAATTGCTGGACTCATTTTCTCTCGATACAATTTTCATTTAAATATAGATGACTTCTATTACAGCTGCTGTCAGATTCCACAGCTAAAATATTGGAAATGTTAAAACTACCTCCTAACTTTTGACAATGTCAGCTAGTTATCACACTAACAATAGCTCATACTTTCAACAAGGCCATACTGTATTGCCAATAAATATCAAAAGGTTAAATATTGTTTCTTTTCAATAATGCTTTTGCTCAGAAAAATACAGAGCAGCCATTCAATTACCTATTCATTGCAATGCAATATCATCACACATAACTAATGTACTAGATAGAGCCTGTTAAACAATACCTGCCTTAAATGCACATCATGGAGAAGTACAGGCTTATGCACTTGATATGATATCTAACCCAGCTCTGGAGAACAGGCACTCCAAAAATGTCCCAGTCTAAATAGTGCTTCAGGAAGCGAATAGAGCCTTTGTAATACAATACCTTCCCTACTTCAAAGATATTGACACATTACAATATTACTTTTAAAATGGCATTATAATGACTACACTACATGAAAGCATCTTCTACTTATTGCACAGAATACAAAAATAGGTAAACAAAAGGCTACTTGAATCATGATCATATCTGGCTACCTTTATAATATGTTTACCAACAAAAAAGGCTTCTGTGTCATAAAGAATCTATAGGAGCTGAAAAGAAATGTTTGAAAGAATAGTTTATCTGTGTTTATATAACACGATGCAGTCACCTGCTCCATATTACCTTACATAGAAAAATATTAGTATTTTATAATCTCACAATTGAACCTACAAAAAAAAAATGCATTAACAACACTATTTTTGTGTAGTAAATAAACATATAATATTTAACTCCACCCATTTACACACACTGAGCTTCTCGAGTCTTTTCAAGGGGATCCAGGAAAGTGATTCTGTATGCTGATACCACTGGAAAACAAACATATTTTACCTTGATGGCCCTGATTTATTAATGCTCTCCAAGGCTGGAGAGGATACACTTTCATTAGTGAAGCTAGGTACTCCAGCAAACCTGGAATGGATTTCTTCAAATCATTTGCTATTTTCTAGCAAATGTTTTGAATCCTGGACCATATTCATTTAAGGTTTGCTGGATCACCTAGTTTCACTAATGTACGTGTATCCTCTCCAGCCTTGGAGAGCTTTAATAAAAAAGGCCTAATGTCTTGTGTTTTTTGTTTTTAGAAATAAGATTAACAACTTGAAAGCCTGGATCCATCCTGCTTTAAACATACCAACACTTCAGGCATCAGGATGTGGAGCAATGGTGTCGGGGATAGTTTCTTGCAACCTTTTGGGCACTTAATGCCAATTACGCATCATTTAAAATGTCCCAGCCATCTTTAGAATTGTTGACCATGCCCATCCAAACTACACCAGTTGCAGTGGAAAGATCATTTTCATATCAAATGCCAATGAATGGGTTGTGTAAAAAATGCTTTAATATTTAAAATGTTTTACTTTTAACTGTTACTTACCTACATTACTTTTAATGTTTTTTTAATTTATTTTTATGCTTAGGAATTAACATATAACATACACAGGAAATCCCTTTACATTTAAACCCTATTGTAACTGGTTTTGTTGTTTTTTCAGCTCAATAGCAGAGCTTGAAATTTACAAATAAAACTCAAGTCAGTAAAGTAACTTATTGGAGTTGTAGACATTATCTTAACCCTAGCTAGCGCTAGTGCCGATCACTTGCACAACCGTAGCCCGGACTCTGAATCAATAGAAGAAACCGTTTTAATCTATTTGGGAGTAAGAGTAAGCGCTTCCTGCTAGGTTTAAGGGGGTAGCTGACTAGAAACTGGAAATGCATGCCTCAGTGTAACCCAAACATAAACTGTGAACCCTCTCCTCTCTCTTAATATTGATTAAAATGCCCTACATTTGAAAATACTTTATAATGGGTGAGGCAGCTTGAGTGAGCAGTTTGTTTTTTCACTTATAAGTTAATAATAAATCTTTATGTATGTTATTACAGTATATATGTGGTATAAATGTGTGGACTCTTGCTTCTGGCTCAGTGATTTAGGTATACTGTGAAAGTACAGTAACATTGGAATACAAGACCTGAAGTACGTAAATGTAGAAGTTTACACATTTTAACCACATACCTATAAACTGCATGCACAATTTATTAATTTTTGCTGTGTTCTATGTTAATAAACTATGTTAATTTCTTCAATAATTAAGAAGGCGTAATGAAGAAGGTTCTGTTATTGTAAAGAATGTTTTATAATAAAAGACACTTGGGACCAGAGTCTACCATACTTTATACAATATTTTAGAACAACTTATAAAAAGGAATCATTGTAAACCTGTCAATGTAAATTCTACAAAACTAATTTAAACTTTAAAAGCCCAGATCCAGTTTAGACAAAAAGGAAACTGCTCTAAATTAAATAAAAAAATAGCTCTAGCTATAATACTCTCTCCTGTGCTGTCGTGTCGACTCACCTGCTCAGGAATCTAGTGTTAGTCCACTTCTGGGTTAAATACCACCCACTGTTAAATTAATGTTTTTTTCAGTTTCTAAGTATAAAACAAATATAACCAATGTAACTTTATGCAAAATTAAATGTGTTAATGATGTGAACACAGTGGCCTTTTTTTGTTTGTTTGTTACCCTGTAAAATTTTTGTATTACTTTTTAATCCTGCCAAGTAAATCTGCTTTTTTTCTCTACTTTTTTCTCACTGTTTGTTCTGCAGAGAAATCACACAATATATTTGTAACAGACCAGCCTTAGTTTGGCATATAGTTGTAAATGTACTTTAGGTCATACATATACATATATTAGGACCTCACTAACCCTTTTTTTAATCAGTTACAGAACAAAGACTTAAACTATATAAATAAAAGCTGACTATTGCATCTATTCCTAGAAATGTAACCAAATGTAATAGGCACACTTGCTGGCCTGTTACAGGAAGTGAATAATGAAACTACAGGCAGATTCAACAGATACAAATACTATAATAAACAGGGTAATTCAGAATAACAAAAACTGCTGGTAATGCTAGTGACAAAATGAACCACATAGTTCCACTTTAAGATAATAAGAAGTCAGTGAGGCTTTTTTTTGTCTTTGCTTGCTCTTATTAATGCCTGGCAATGTTGCACTTTTCATAGTTTAAAAACTGCTTCAGTAAATTGAAGAGCCCCGATTTTTTTTAAAATACAGGTATTTTCATTTCCTGACAATTTTTCAATGCCACACACTATTTTTGTTCTGCTATGCACAACTGGATACTATGTAAAATGCATTGAAATAAAAAAAAAACCCAGACGCAAGAGGTCCTAAGGCTAAATAATCACAGGAACTGATTTCACATTGCACAAATGAACATGACAATCTAGCAGTTACTGGAAAACACATAGTCTTTCAAGCATGAGCCAGTCATTGTTTGATTTAGAAGAGCTTTTTTGTTTTCAAAATAAAAGATACTATAATTTAAGAATTGCATCACTGAGCACCTAAAATCAAATGGCTATTTCCTAAATATCACACAGAGTTTTATATAGCAAATAATAACGCTAATAATTTGCATATTTTCTTGTAACTTAATCTGTCAGACTTGCAGACTATAAAAATATACACACACACACATTCAAAACATCCCAATGCCAGGGCTAGTGGAATTACCCCCCTTGTATCTACAGCAGATTTAGAATACATAAAATCCATTGCCTTGTTTTATTAAAATGTGATGCCCTGAAATGTAAGTTGAAAAAATACTATGTTCAATTCACAATTTTCCTTCACACCAGTGGATGTGGGATGTGAGCACAGGTGAACTTCAATGCTGTTCATCTTGCTTTACATTTAGTAAATCAGTCTCACAGTACTGCAAGTGAAATATGACAGCAAGGTCTCAGGTGGCTGCAATAAGGGTATAGGAGAAGTAACGGTAGAAGAAAAAGAAAGAAGAAAATACTCTTAATAATCACAGCTCAGTTATCATCAGCACAAATTAAACAGAATTTCATTCTGTAGACTTGGATACCACAAAGCTAAACATAAAAAAAGATATAGGTAAACCATAAAAAGTTAAATTACTTTTAAATATATAAGGCCACACACAGTCGTAGAAGCATTGTTCAGGATAATTGCAAAGGACATCTGCAAAAACAAACTGTTTCCACTATGTACTTTAGTAGGAAATAATTGCAAATCTAAGTGAAACCCAGCATCTGTTAAAACAAATTGTCTCCAATCACTGAAATCACCATTTAAACCATCATCATTAGGTGGAAAAAAATAACATACCTTGTATTCTTGAAGTTAAGGTGCTGATATCCTCCGTTCCACATGCAGGTTTTAATAATCCATATACTATCTGTCAAAAAACAACAAATTACCATAAGAATCTAATCTTACAAATAACTTTATAAGCTTAAAAAAAAAAAAATAAGTAACCAGAATTCGTATTTCTTGTTATGCTGAGCATTATGATATCTAAAAAGGGTTTTTTAAAAAGTTGAACCATTAAAATTAGAATTATTTTACAATGAGAGCTACACTCTACAGGTTAGAAAAATACTTGCTAAACTTACATTTTATGAAAGTTGGTTCATACTGCAGTTACAGTGGACTGAATGTGCTGTAAAAGCTGTCTGTTCAAATCTATGGCACTCTGACAGCGAGCAAGAGCACGCATTAGTAAATTGATAGAGCCCGCTTTACGTTTAGAATAATAATAGTCATAAAAAGACCTTGTCTCTATTCCCAGAGGAGAATCTAAAATCCTCGCACCCTGAAATCACTGGACACATCTGAGTAGCAGGGAAAAAAGTAGCCGTGTGTTGCGTCAAAGAGCCCAGTATGAGGACTTAACACTGAACAGTGAGATATTAAATGGGCTGGAGACAGCATTCCAGTGTAGTGGCTGCATCATCTCTCAGGACTAGCTGGAGTCTATCCCGCATCTCTCACATAGCAGCTGAACTCCACAGCTTCAAGAGGCAATTTCTCCTCTTGTCTAAACACATGCTATTCACAGCAAACAAGCACAAAAAAGTGCATTCATGTACAGAAATGACTAGGGGAAAGGGGTAAACTAATTTCAGGCCAGCCTTCTTCTGCAAAGACAGATGAGCAGAAAGGCTCATTGATTGTTTTTACCTTGGTGGTTCAAATTCACATCCCACACAATAACGACTCTTGTGTGACTATTTTAACTCCCCTTAGAAAATAAACTTTTCATACAGTATTGAGCTTGGTACACAACTTTGTTCCATGGTTGCTTAACCTCTAAAACTTTAGACTCAAGATACATTCCTCAAAGTCCTTAACTATGTTTTACTTGTGAGAATGTTGCTTACATTCATTTAAGCATACCCTGCTACTGAAAGCAAGGAACTCAATACATGCAATTCAGGGGAAATTACTTCCATCCCTAAATAAAAATTAAGGCAATTTCCAAAATGAAGGCAAAGGTAAGAGCCTGCAGTATCCATAAAATCCAAATCAGATTCAATTAGTTTATTCTGTTTAGTGCAACTAATATCAGTCTCTGCATGCAGTATTTAAAAATAAATCATTGCAGGGACTAAAATATATTTTAATATTGTGGAAATGCATCAATAATTAATCCCATAAAATAATATAAAATTAATAGCACTTCACATACACTTAAATTACATATGATAGTACTGACTGAGAGGTCACAAAACCATTGCAGCTTAATTAAAATCAGAACCAAATGACCTGATGACTATTTTAAACATCTTCATGTCCTGCTCAGCCGTTATCATGACAATATGTACCTTTTGTTACTTTTTAATAAACCTAAAGTATGGTCTATGTGTGCTTTTGAAACTGATTTCACATTTTTAACCATCATGTGCAATGTTACTGACTTTGTAACCAAAAAGATGGCTCTCAATGGACAATGGGATGGAAGGTGAGCAAGGGTTAGTCCTTGAAACAAAACTTCAGACAGTTATTTGATTGGGGAAGTGGTAAGAGATAAAATCATTGACAAGATTTAATGTGTCTTTTTCAGTGCCCTTCTTGGTATTATTATCAAACAGTATTTGTATAGCGCCAACATATTACGAGTCACTAGCACTATCAGTCCCAATAAACATTATCACCAGAACACAAAGTTAGGTAAAATCTAAAATTGTGCACTTGTCCCCAAGTAGAAAGAAAATTTTTAATGCATTCCAGTGAAAGCCAATAAATCTGAGATTTATTCTAACTTTGGAAAAATTTTCTCTATTTACTGCTGGTTGTTTTTGGGACAAGTGAGTGAAAATCTCTTTGGACATACATGGAAATAAAAACCTGATAGAGGTGGAAATCTTTCTCTATGCTATCATAGATTAGAAAATATGTTTAGAGTAAGTTTTGCTTGAAGACAAAGAAGTCAAGAGCAGCACATTTGTATGTAATTATTAGGTAATATTCATTGTATTCCTAATGTTAATTTGACATTGGCAGAAAGATAAGCAATTATTATGGTGTTATGGTAGAAACAAAAGTCTTCAATAAACATTACGGGTGCCAAAAGCCATGGGGGCGCTTAAGACGTTCCCAGTCCACATTTCTTAGTCAGATTCAAGTTTTAAATAGCCTGGGCTATATAACAAGGAACAAATCAAATAATCCTGTCATGAAAGTAAATTTGCAAATACAGCACTAATTAAAAGCTGGCACCCAAAATGTTCTCTCTATTTACCCCCCGCCCCCCCCCCCCCCCCCAGAGTATCATAAGCGCCTACCAAGCATGTCTACTAAACAAATAGCAACTTTTGTAATGACTATGTTTTTATTGGATGTATCCTGCTTTGTCCTTCAGTCCACTTCAGCAATAGATAACTTCAATCGAAATCTATTACTTTGGTAAAAACAGAGAGTGATATTGAAAGAGTGATAAAAATCTGCTGTTGCAGTTGCACCCTTGTAAAGAAAAAAAGTAAAGAAAAAATGTGAAAAAGAGAAGAACTTCAGATACAAAATTTCACTGGAGCTTTCACTGGAATATATATCAAAACTGCATCAACTTGAACTTTGTATACACAAAATACCTGTGCAAACACAGGTATTATATTACCTTGTAAAAGTAGTGGCAACATTGACACTGGGCTGTGCATAGTTTGTGCAGTTATGGATCTGATTCAGTGGGGTACATGCTGCCTGCAGAAAACTACAGTTGGGGGGTGCACTGATAAAAAAAAAATACATCCTGCACAAGACATGAGCTCAGTGGAGGTCTATATAGAGTATCTGAATCCTGAGCTGTTCTGATCAAAGAAAGCTCCAGCAACTCACGGTATTGTTGAAGCTTTCTGGAACTTGCCTTATCCACATCCCAACAAGTTAGCAAGGTGTCACATTATAGTGAAAGGCCAATAGAAATGTGTAGAAGGCTGAAGGGAGTTGGAAAGCTTCATCACTACTTAAATAGTTCAAATACATTTTTCATATTATATATTCAGGCTTACAGGTCTGACAAGCTTAGCATGCAGGCATATTTTCAAGAACTAAAAATTACAAACAAGAAGTTATCAGCGGTACTCAGTGATTGCTTTATTTACATCGTAACACGTGATTCAAAGAAGCATGACAGCCCCTTCATGCATTTCCCAGTAACAGTATTTAGGGGCAGGAGCTGCAGACTACTGCAGCTATATAGGTAAGCACATCAAGGTATCTGCACTACTCATTAACTTTTTTGAGTACAAATAAGCTTGCTTTTGCTTTGCGCTTGTTTTGAGAGATTACCATATCGAATTAACATTATATTATAGGCAAATTAAATTAAAATAAGCTAAGATAAAAGAATGCAAATGTGACATTCATACATTGTTATGTAAGCATATTGATATCCTAAGGCATTATAATACTTAAGCATTCCAAGAGGAGGCAATCTCAGTAAAACACATTTAATTCTGTCCCACTTGCATGATCCCAAAATCAATCTCAACTGAAAAAGTTAATTAAAGATTCTATCAAAGATAAAGTATGCTAACCCACTAAAAGCAATATACAATACCAGTTATTGCTCTAAGCATAAGCTGGAAATTAGCAGGTCCAAACCATTCTTTTCTTTAAATAAAAGAAGGGAAATATGTTTAATATATACTAACACACATCTACCCTATTTCAAATTTTCCAGACCATTACAGGTAAATGAATAATTCTTATTATTTTGTAAAAATGACACAGAGCCTATGTTTAATTATCTGGGGTTGTATTATGTGCTATGTTTTGTAAATCACAGCACAGTAACAAGCATGGAAATAAGGAATCTGACACTTTTTTGACACGAACTTAAAGCATATTTGTTTTGGGTTTGTGATTTGAAAGTAAAAAAAACTGACATCTTCCACCCCACTCACTTATGCAAAAGAATAAATTCTACCCTGATACTTCCATTATATGACATTGGCACCTTTTCTAGAAAGGAAGATAACAACCATTGATCAACCAATGCAGTCAGGGCCACCCCCGACTAGTCTTGTCAACGGTCCCCATTAACCTCCCTGGTGGTATGATTATTGAGCATTTTTACATTTTAAAGGCGGTACATTTAAAAATCCTCATTATTTTAAATTTCCTGCCTGGTCCCGCCTACGTGCCTAGCGGTCCTGCCTCACGTGCCTCACGAGCAGATGCTGGGCCGGCATCTGCTTCCTCTGGCCTCGCGTCCCCGCGATGAGGTGATTCCCAATAGAAGAGGGATTTGTATTTTTTGGAAAGGTTTCATGGCTAAAATTAAGCTTTAAAGTGACCCTATCACAAGTTTGTGGGCTCAACTGTCTGCATGATAAATGAATTAAATATGATACAGCTAGGCTACTCCTCTACAGAAGAGACTGCTTCAACACTAAAAACGTAAGAAGCAGAATATGTCACAGGAAAGAGGGATCACCATAGGCTCTGGAGAAACATGGTACTTTGAGGAGCAGAATCCAAGCAGAGCCTCAATTGGCAGGCAAGGGTGTCGATATAGTATTTGAATTGTCCTTAACATAGAGACAGCAGGAGTAAAGGAGTTTATTTACAACTTATAACAACAAGTGGTTTAACAATACAATCTCTGCAAGGATTTTTTTCTTTCTACGACCCTGTGGGCGGTCAGGGATCCCCCCCAAAAAAGTTTGTCTGAAATTAAAACGTAAACACTGAGATGGTGATAGGGCGCTAGGGATTAAACTTCAGCATCAGCATGGCTGTGCACAAATCACAGAGAATTGATATGTATCTTTTTGCAGAGCTAGGAAGCTAATACACACTAAAAACGACACTAGTAGTTCAAGCGGTCAATGAACAAAATCAATTTCACTATGGTGATAATGATCTCTCAAAACATTCTTGTCATTTTCTTCATCCTATAATAAAATGAGCTTACGTTAGGAAAATTAATGCACAAAGTACAACAAAACCCAACTAACTTTACAGCAAGTACAAAGTCTAATACACATAAAGCAAACAAAATTGTATGGCATAAAGCAAGCATAACAGGGCAGGCTGATAAAGTCATTTCACCCATTTTTTTTCCAGGCACTTGCTATTACTGCCGACAATATAACATAATGATTACCCCTTTTACTTAAATAGAATTGACAATATTTAATTATTATAATGATTTGTTTACACACCATTGAGGAATACATGTGTTAATTGTAGAAAATATGTTATTACTTTAAACAGTCACCTATTAACAATATGTGATTAACAAGCAATAGTTTTGTTCCCTGTTTTCTTTTTTCATAAGTAGTTATATTTTGCTCGACATTTACATTCAGACCAACCTAAATTGACGATGACATGCTTAGGACAAACTTTAACACAGGGAATATGGGAAAAAGCAAATATATTAGAAAGGGTTTCTTTCAGTAAAAACTGCATGTAAAGCAATCATATCTCTAGAGATACAGGCAGGTGAGCCCAGTATTGTAAAGCAATCATATCGAGAGATACAGGCAGGTGAGCCCAGTATTAGTATAGTATTTTAGAATTACACCGTCTTTAATTTACCATTGTTGTGTTACTTATCTAAATCCATATAGCAATCAATTAGAAATATATATTTATGGGTTCAGCTGCAATAAAGATAAGAGATTGGCTGCTATTTGTTATATGACTTTGCACTATAATACTAAAAGCTTTTTAAACATATTTTTGAATCCGGTTAATATAAACAAGATTTTAAATAATAAAAAGGAAATATATTTAGGTATTTAATGAGTACTCCAGAAATAAAAGACATTTCAGATAATGGTCATTTGGTATATTGGGTGGATACAGTTAGGTCCATAAATATTTGGACAGAGTCAACTTTTTTCTAATTTTGGTTCTGTACATTACCTCAATTTT
The DNA here is from genome assembly GCF_032062135.1 of Pyxicephalus adspersus. Classification (NCBI taxonomy): domain Eukaryota; kingdom Metazoa; phylum Chordata; class Amphibia; order Anura; family Pyxicephalidae; genus Pyxicephalus; species Pyxicephalus adspersus. The sequence continues at coordinate 75,564,802 of NC_092860.1, forward strand.
AAATGAAACAACTCAGATGCAGTTAAACTGCAGACTTACAGCTTAAATTCAGTGGGTTGAACACAAAATGCATAAAAATGTGAGGAACTAAAGCTTTTTTTTTTACAGAATCACTTCATTTCAGGGGCTCAAAAGTAAAGCTGCGTACACACTTGCAATTTTTGTCGTTGGAAAGGATCTTTCACGATCCTTTCCAACGACAAGGGGCTGCAAGATGCATGAACGATGCTGTACATACAGCACCGTTCATGCTCTATGGAGAGGGGAGGGGGGAGAGCGACGGAGCGGCACCCTGCTGCGCGCTCTCCCCTTCCCTTTCATTACGATCGGCTGTCGTCCATCGTTCGTGGATCCGGCAGGTCGGTCGTCCGGACGATGGACGACACCGACTGTACACACGGAAGATTTTCGCCCGATAATTGGCCGATGCCGATTATCGGGCGATAAAAATCTGCCGTGTGTACGTAGCTTAATTGGGCAATTGAGTCAAAGGCTATTTCATGGGCTGGTGTGGGCAATTCCTTTGTTATGTTATTATCAATTAAGCAGATAAAAGGCCTGGAGTTGATTTGAAGGGGGGTGCTTGTATGTGGAATATTTTGCTGTGAACAGACAACATGAGAAATTGCTACAATATTAGGAGTGGCAAAATGTACAGTTTGGTAGACTTCTACATACAGAAGTGAATGAGGAAGTCCATCATAGTAATGAGCCAATATGATTGTGTGGTAGTGAGGCTTACTCTGACACTGCCTGGAAGTTACGGAGCTTTGCATTTTTGGAGCAGTCTGACATTTGTGATGTTTTAGGATATTTATAGATACAAAAGAACAACAAAGTATCTAACTTGTTTCCTGTTTAAATAGGCACTTGGCAACTTTTGCAGGCATAATTTGTCTTTTGGGGAACTATTGATAATCTGTAATATATATATATATATATATATATATATATATATATATATATATTTTTTTTTATATTTTTTTTTTTCCTATCGATATGAGCAAGTATCAGCAATATCTTCTGACTACTCCCCAAAGCTATGCACATGTTTGTGCGGGCAAACCAAGTGTGCATTATTATAGAATATTCTTATAAAACTGATATGTAGGCAGGACATCAGTGAGTACAGAAAAGTGAACCCCTAGTAGCAAATCCTAAAGAATATTTCCCCTATTTGGCTACTAAATCCAGATAGGTTGCTATGGATTACTGTACTTTAAATATCACTATTGCTCTCTGTGCTGCCTTAAGAAATAGTCCTGTATGTAGGGTAGCTTCAAAGGCACATTATTATTCCAAAATACTACATATAACTGATTACACAAACACATTCCGTGACCATGCAGGTCGATACTTCAAATGTCTATTAGCCACTCGTAATTACGCGGTTACTAAGAAAAACAGATACACTTGATGGAGCAGTCAAAATAAATAGCAGTCACCACCTACATTGACAAAGTGCTTTAAAAAATGTGTTTTTAATACAATCCTCCAGATATGCTTTTTCTTTAAAGGAATCAATCATTCAGGTGTAACACAAAGCTGTCACACCCCTGTGAAAAATGGAAAGACTGAAAAAATACCTTTATCAATCTGCACACCAAAGAGGTAGATACAAAGCTTTTGTATCTATTCAGTCACATTCCAGTTATGAAGCAATATAAAATGTTGTAATTTTCCAGACCCAGATAAAACTACAGGCACACCAATGTAATAAGAATTCTACAAATCTGAAGCTTTCTTACACTTACCCTCATACACACATATACCACTACATATTTCTAGTGAAAACATGAAAAATGTATGGGGCTGCCATTGCTGGTCCTCTTTTTTGCTAGTTGTCTGGCCCTAATACTTTTACATTACGTTACATATAAGGAATATAGAACATGCATGCTTTCAATCTGTGTGTCAACATTTCTTAACTCTATACTTCATTATACTTGTTCTAGGTCTTATTAGTTACTCCTCTAGTTACTTTAAAGCAGAACCATCATCAAATTTTCAATATTATGTAAAAGAGTTACTTTACCTTTTACATATTGAAAAAAAGTTGGTCGCAGTGCGAAATCGGGCGGCATTGTCAAGAACCCAGAGGAAAGATAAAATACGATTGTGTGGTAAGTACATTAAAGTAAGAAACAAGTTCGGCTTTATGAGGCATGGTAAGAATACCATCTTTGTTTTACTATACAGACACTGACAATCATGGTTTAATATTTTAGTTGGACACAAATACTTGCACAAGAAGTGCATGCTTGCTTCTCTAGTGGTGGGAAGTCCTCAGCAAAACCTTTAATTCAGAAAATAGTGAAACTTTTTTACCTTTATATTGTAGGAATCATCATTAAGACCTAACTCCATTCACAGAGAAACTAATGTCAATAACGAAAATGTTATTTTTTCAGCTTTTCCTTACTTCTTCTAAAACAAAATTAAAAGTTTCGTCCTAAGTTAATCATTAAGGAATTTAGTAGGGCTGCCACAATTTATGGAAAAAAATGTTTTTTTTTTAATAACGATAGCAAATTTATCATCCAGGCCTGTCAATTACTGTCCAAGTGGCATCCCTAGCAATTACATAAGTAAAACCATATCTCCTCCATAGCAGAAAGTACTTCCATGCTCAGCATACTCCATTTTCTCCCTAAATTATTTAATTTCTTCTATAGACAATGCAGAGTTTTATTATGAAGAATGGAAGAAAAGCGAAGAAAGGAGAGAAGGCTTTTGAGGGCGGTAAATGTGTAGCAAATAAAATTACATAGCTTTTATTTCATTAATTGTGACAAAACATAATAAAATAAACAGTAACTTGACTAGGACACAATTTTGTTTTTTCAGTAGATCGTCAGTACAATTCTGGCAAAAAATGAGACCTGTATTAGTTTCTCAGAATACATCTAGACAATGCAGAGTTGCTATAACATTCTTATGGAAAGGGAAACAATCCATGGTTACTCTTTTTATATTAAAAAATAAAAAAAAAAGTTAATAGTGTCAAAACCTATTTCCTGTGTTTCGATGGAACAGCTAGACCTGGTGCTCCTGATAGGCCAGTCTCACATTAAACCTTTTTCTTATTCTTTCAAAACATAACATGTAACATACCACAGATACAGTATGTAACAAATCTATTCCAAAATACAACTGATTTCCCAATAGCAGTCTGTATAATTGCAATTCTCATATTAAAAATCAAATTGAATCTTTCATTAAATCTCCAGGTATATCAAATAAATATCATAGACCTTTTCGTTTTAAAAAACACAAATATGGTAAAGTGTATTGAAACCCAACAATAAATTTGTAACATATTGTGATACCAGTCATTAGATGTGGTAGTTTTTATCTTTTTTTTTCACTTGTTGAGCTTACCTTCTGTGCCAGGGTTACAATGCACCACTGTTCTTCTATGGAAAGACGAGAAGTGTGAAAGGACTTCAGGACACTTCACACCTTACCTTCTCAACTACAGGTTTAATGTATCTCTGTATTAATTTACATAAAGTGTCTCAAAAGCAAGCTAAATGATCCTGGATACATGTTTAATTTTCCTGTCTATGAAGGCTATTACAAGATTGGCACCTACAATGGCACCTCATATATTTTTTAAATAAGAAGTAAAAAAAAAAAAACAGTCCAGAGAATGTATAGGTTCATAACAATAAGTCACAAAATAGTAGCAATTGGGTTACGGTAGAAAAAACAAGTAAACATCTGATTGGTTGCCACGGGGAAAAGCAAATGCTCCTTTATTTTGTGCACATCTGTTACTTGATGCATGACAGATGAGCTTCCTACTGCTACCATATCTATGAGGCGGTACAAAGCAGTAGCAACCTATTTCGGTTCAGCAACAACGATCAAACGAAATACCAAAACCATCACAATTTTGCAGCCTAATAAAATCTTTGTGATGACCACAACAATAAACTGTATCTCTGAAAGCAATTAGTTGTGGTCAGTACACATTAGGATTGTTTGCTGGCCTGTTTTAAAGACTACAGACTTTCATTTTACCGTTATAAACTAGCTGATTTATTGGAAATAAAGCAAACAAAGCTACTATGAAATTTTGCAAGTTTTATATTGTATTAAATTTAGTTATCTAGAGGTAGACAAGAGCTGAAACTTACATTTTTTTTTTTCTAGTACGTATTGGATGAAAAACATGCATATCATTAAGAACAGTGTCAAGAGAGACCACAAAACTTGGTAAATTAAACAACTTATTTTTTGCATGCTATTATGCTATCAAAGATGGCATATTTACAAGTCACAGGAGACTAAGAAAATCAGATGAACAAGCTAGTTCTGTGCTCAGTGGAAAATAAACTGCTTTCATTTAGGTGGTCATTTATACGTAACTAATAGCACCAAATCTAACTCTAACATTCAATTGTAATTTAACATTAATTTCTGTTCTACAACCTTATCTAACAGACTCACACCAACCAAACAGAATATGTGCTGCCAGGGTTGTTTATATAAAAAAGTAATAAAGGTAAAGAAAACATGATAAAGAATATTTATTATACCTTGTCACCATGTTAATATGCCGGTAATACAAGAGAGCAATGAAGCACTGGAAGACATATAAATTTAATACAAATGTATATACAGTACAACATACCTGCTGAGTTTCTATTTTCCATTTATATACATGAATGATTGTAAGACTTTCCGTATGGACTTACACCTTTTACTGTTAGCTTCTCACATATAAGCTAACCATACATCATGACCCAACAATTTTAGAAAAATACCTTTAGTAGGAATACATTTACTTTCAATAGTGCCATGTTACAACTAACACACACATGTGCTACAATCTGAAAAAATGGGATCCATTCTAACCAACCTCAGCGTCTTAAAGCTGTAAATGGGGAGGGTAGGTACACAAAACATAAAACATAAAAAGCCGTCTAAGCCCCATCTAATATGTTCCTGCTCGGACATGACCCACCAAGAGGACTAATCATAGCAAGTCAAAGAGAGCGAAAGTCTTCAAAGTAATTGTGTCTGGGTAAGTAAAATCACCACCATTTCTTGTTTTGACTAGAGTGTTTTCACTTTGCCTGAACTTTCACTTAATCCTTAGCAAACTGTATTCTTCTATAGGTGCTGTGGAAAAGATTCCACATGAGCTTATTGGGACCCATTTAGCACAGATTGATAAACGTGAATTTGCCAAACTGAGTGGCTTCAAATGAATGGTGTTCACTATTTTATTTATATATTGATCATATAAATAAAAAAGTACAAAGTATAAAAAGTACAGTCCTAAAAAAAAAACAAAAAAAAAACTCACAAGGTATTTTCATTTAACAAAACATAATCCTGTCTAACCCCTTATTAGTTAACCCTAATCAGACACAACTATTCCAACTTTCATAACTTTTGCTGTTTTTTTTTATTTTTATTTTTTTTTCTGTTATTTGAAAGGAATCTCTGTAAGATTCTCACACTGTGCATTAGAAGCCACTGGAAGACAGATTCTTACTTCCTGCTGCATCAAGCATCACCTAGCCTTTTTCTCCCCAGTGTGACTGTCCTTAGACCACCCCTTTCATTGGACTTCAGTTATTCCAATCAGAAATGTTCAGCATCACATGTGGGCAGAGATTTTTGCTTACAACAACATATGTATAGTAAACCATGTGCTAACCATTTTCTGGTGGCATTACATGAGATGCTCAAAGACAAACTGATAATGGCAATGGGTCTAGTAAATAATAATTTAAATCAGAAAGGTTATTGAATAATTAACCTAGTGATAAGAAGCAAAGGTGGAACCAGAAAAGGCAAAATATAAGCAGATTAAACAGTTTTTTAAAATTAGTAAATAATCTACAAATAGTTATTTAACAGGCTAAATGCCCTAAAATCTATATTGTTTAGCTTTTCATATATGTAATCTGAAATGGGTCAGCAAATAGAACAGGTCATCTTGCCATTTTTTTTATTGCAGTGAATTTATAGAGCCATTATCTGTTATACGATTCCCATAAAATGAATGTCTTTGGCAAGGTAAACAAACAGAAGCTGCTGAAAGGCTAAACCTGACATTATCTCTTGTTGAGAAATTTCAGCCATAAAAGTTGGCAGGTTATTAAGGTTTTTCCCCTATACAGCTATGACAGATTTTTTTTCTTTGCCTTTTATCCCTTTTTGGTGCTTCAATTTAAGAAACAGACAAAACTTGTTTTAATTTTTAAGCCAGGCAAAGGCAAGCTTTTAGAGTGTTTTCATTTAATTTATGTCTCTGGTACTTTTATCAAGAATATTGAGTTAATTTATAAAACATAATGCAAACATAAAGCCGTGTTGGTTGATGATTACTTGTATTTTCAAATCTGCTAAAGAAATACAGCAACTTTAAATCCATTGGTTCTTCTTTTCTAAGAGTTTATTTAAACATGCCTAAGTAGTTCAGAAATATATAGGGCTGTCTATATGAATTATACAATCAGTTGCCAGTCTATAAATTTAATTATAAAAAGTGCCCAAAGTTTGCACATATAATGCACAGATGGAAGCCTGGCCTCAATATGTTTGTTTGAGGTTTGGCTAGTGTTATGCTTCCTTAACTCATACATACTGCAATAAATTGAAAATGCTCACCAGAGGACCTATGTAAACCTAATACCACACAGAGAAGCTAAAATACATTACTATACACACTGCACAGCAATATTATAATATGTAAAATTACGGTGTATGATTATTTATTTTATTTTTAATTTACTTTGCCATTAAATACATTACACATGTAAAAAATATCATATAAAGCCCCTGTATATAAATCTTCATAAAGATCCATCTAGGAGCGCTGTCATGTTCTTAAAAGCATAAAAGCTGTCCCCACGATCATATAAGAGATATATTTCAATTATGACTCTAATTAATGGGTATACCCAAACCTAATCATTAATTTTTTTATAATTTTTATGTGAAATAATTTGTGATGCTTCATGATACATTGTCCCCAACCTGCCTTCAGCTTCTTTCTGAAATATGTAACCCCTACCCTAACTGCCTGCCTGCTTACAGGTTCAAAAGATGTATAAAGAGGCCATCCAGCATTTAGCAACGATCCCAATATGTTTTGCAGGTCTGCAGTGTTTGCTGAAATTACAGTTACCCATCATTATTATTTCTACACATTAGGGGTACTTTACAAAACCCAAATGGCATTTAAAGTGGAAAAAAGTTTCTATACCACACCAGTTTTTACAGTATGTTTGCTAAAATATCCTGTTTGGTGCAGTCTCAAAGCAGACAAACTTGCATGTAAAATGAACTATACAAGTGTGCTTTATTTGTCTTAAAGCGGACATATATTGAGAAGCAGACGTTTCTGACCTGATCCTATAATAATAAAAATGTACAATGAAAATTGGGACTTTGACAGTGCTATGCCCAATGACCATTCCTATAAGCATCATATAGGAACTTTAGCAATCTATTAAAATACACTCTAATAACTATAGGCAATGCCATAAAAACGAACCACAATGCCCTACAAAAACTGTACCACAAGCAAACAAAATAGAACCATCATTATCATTGTTGTATTAGACAATTTGTCACTCCTGGTGAGGAGGAGTTTTACTCGAAACACATCAAGAGTTGTGTTGTAGCATTTGGAATTATAGACATGATTCATTGTACATTTTAATATTGTTAATTTCGGTATATGGTACCCTATTTAGAGGTCACTCAGAGTCTTTGGTATACTGATTCTTTAATATACAGCTTGGCAGGTTGGTGTTGTGATCCTCTGCCTTTTGAACCGCTGACCCAGAATGAGTATACAGCTCTGGTGTTCACATAATTATAACACAACTTGTCACACATTTATCCCCATGCTTATTTCAGGATTGTCACTGACACCAAAAGATCAGATTTACATCCAGGCAATTAGTATTCTTTATAATGAGTTCAGCAATGGCAGGTTACATCATATCTCAGTGGTAAATTAACTTTAATGCATTTATCTGTACATGAAATTTTCATCCAGTGGAAACTGTATACTAAAATGAACGAATTAAAAACAAAAAAAGGCACCACAACATGTATTAGATAGGTCTAAAAATTAAAATTCCAGATATAAATCCAAGTATAAAAACGCAACTTTTATTCATGAATACATAATTAATTAATACATTAAAAATTATTACATAATTAAGTTATATTAAATGCATATTAGGCCCTTAAATTGACTTGTTTTCAGATGAGAGAAGAGTGGCAATGCAACTGCCCAGTCTACTTTTTCTTTCACTGTCCTGTTCCAGGAAATTGTTAAGTATGGATAAATGGTACTTAATTGCTGCAGAAAAATTTACTGTATCCAACATGAAGAATCAAGCAATATGTGGCTCCATCTGTACACAAATGCTGCCCTTCCATGACTATGTCCTAGCACCAGTTCCCAGAGGAACCCTGAAGCTAAAGCTGGCTGTTAAAATAAAAGGCATTGGAAGGAGGGGGCACTTTAGTGGTTCATTTAAAAATTATCACACAATAGATTCCCTTTTTAAATAAATATCAAAGCATCATTCAGATAAGACTGAAATTATAGTGAGGCCTTATTTATTTTAAGTTCCCTTTGCATTATTTGCATGCCGCTATTTCCATTCCTAACAAGACCTGTCAGTTTCCTATAACTCACTCCAGTACTTTAAGAATATAAATGCCCAATACTTTTGCTAAGTTGGTGTTAGCGCATCTAGTAAATTTTAATACAATATTATTAATATTATTACATGATGGTGAATTTCAGCTTATACCATATTGTGAGCAACGGGGAAGTAAAATAATTACTATTTTTACTAAGTTATATATTAACAAAGCTGGCTCCACCTGTTTTTGATTTTTTTTGATTTTTTTTTTTTAAGATGTCCACTTATTTGTTAAAAAAGCAGATTAAAATCAGAAATCACAACAAGCAATACAGGCTAATTTTTTGACATATGACTTCAGTATACAAATACAATCTTCCTTTGCAATGCGTCAACTATACATAGGAAGTGTACTGGGACAACTAAGCTGGTATCCACAGGAAACTATTGTGAAACATCAAAAACTAGTCAACTTGCAGATGAATAATGATATAAATTGGGCAAATTAATCATTTCTGAATGTACTTGTAAGGCAATCTAGGGACAAATGTAAAAAAAAAAAAGAAAAAATGTATGAAAAATGTATGTAATGTAAAAGTATAAAAATTGTCTGTGTAACTATAAAACATATATGTGATACATCCCGAGAGACTGCTGTGCACATACTTTAGTTACATATATAGACTGAGGTCTAAACATTACAATGTGTAACTCATTTTCTGCTTCAGCTAAAGCAAACAGCAATCCAGGCAGGCAGCAATGAACTCAAACATAACACTGCCGTGCGATTTTTACACACACAAGTCATTGATGAATTACTATCATTCTCTAACCTATGTAAAATGTCAACAAGGGTTCTGATAAAATATCTTAAAATGCCAAATACAGATGGATCCATGTGTCACTGATTGTGCTGAGAATTTGTTCAGCACTGTGGGAGCCTGACCATGGATCTCTCCAAGTACCAAACTTTTTATCCTGTACTTCTTTGTCTTTTTCAGTGTACTGCAGTTACAGTAAATTGCAGAAATCACATGAAACTCATTACAGATTAACAGAGAAGCCGACCATCCAAATGCACAACTCAGCCACAAGACAGCTCTGTGAAACTTACCCGGCTGGATGACACCTGAGAAGTGAGCAGAACAATTACACCTAATGCACTTTTATGTGCATGACTCAATGTGATGTCATATGTTAACATTGCTATGGAAACATGAAAAGGAGGAGTCCCAGGTATACCAGGATAATAACTATACAGCTACACAGGTGAACCTCACCTCGCTCCAGGGATGATTTATTAAAACAGGAGCAGAGACAGCTGCAGCTAAAGTGGAGCTTTACCCTATAGCAAACTCTCATCTTTTAAATCAAAACCTACTGCTGTTGTCACTAAAGTGAAGAATTATTGGAATTCTTTATTTACTAGAAGTCAAACTGTCCAAAGACATTACCATTATGTACCTAATGGCCCAGCACCTGCTGCCCCCATCAATCTGATCAGCACATACAATGACCAATAATGTGGTGAGATGAAGATGCCATTTGCCTTCATGAGAACCCCAGACTTAACGGCTTTGTTTAGTTTTAAACATAACCCATTTACAATACTTCTTCTGTCCTACTCCAGAATACTTCATTGTGCAGCCATGTTAGCCATTACCACTTGGTACATTATTAATTTCAAAGCCTTGAATGTGGAGTAGCCATAGGAGCACAGACTGAACAAAAAGCTGCATGCAGTGGATACAGGGCCTAGCTAGGACTACTATTACTACACTTGGGTAGGTTTGTTAATGTAAAGTCTATGCATACTCTAAACACAACTCAGCAAAGGTTTAAATGAACAAGTGCAACATTTTTTTACACTAAAAAGCAGACACACGTTTACTGAGTTTTATTATCTTTGTGTATTTGCTGTGCTGGTGTAATTTCCTATTCGACATTCTTGACTTTTGAGCTAAGCTTTGGTCAGTGTCCAATGAGACAGCCCTTTACAGCTACTCAGGTGCTTACAATAGACAAGCAATATCAAAATGTGCGCTGCACTTTTGGAAGTAGGACACTTACTCTTACTGAGTGAATTAGCATACTGGTCACGGCTAGAATCACCAATGAACCGATTCCTTCTACTTTAACGTGTCATTTGGGGCCAAAACTTTTATTTCCTCACTTTTTAGCTACAAATAAATACACTAACTATACAAATTCAGAGAAACTGAATAAAAAATATATGCAAGCTTACATAAATAATTTTTAAAAGGTGACATTAGTAACACTGATTATTTTATAACCAAAAACAATTATTTTGTTTTAGAGATGGCTTTGAGTTCAGAGCATCCATTCATTTAATACTTTTCTATTCAGCTAGTGTTCAGTTACCTGGAACTTATCCAAGAAGAAAAATAAGCTAAAGAGCAATATGGCACCCCGAGGATATGCTGGGCACTAATTAGCCAATAAAAGCATACCATCATGTTTTCCATTATGATCCATTTGTTGCCTTTTTGTTTCACTGCATTTGTGGAACAATCTATGTAAAGTAGCTTAGGTTCTATAGATTTGGCAATCAGATTCAAAAACAGGATTTGCAAGGTTTGTTGCCAAAATAATATTAATTTACATCATAGGTTGGGAAATGTTGGCAAGTATTTATTTATCAAGCTTAAGTGAACTCAGAGAACTCTGGGAATGGAACACACCTATTATTTTATAATCTACTAGTAGTAATTAATTATATACAAAGCCCACTCACCTAAAAGCAAAACAATTAGACAAGACAAAACCTGCTTTTGTATGAAGAAAAATACCCAATACATTTTATTGCACACTTTTCCCCCTCTTGCTTTTTTCTATTTAGCACCAAAATGTCCATGGAAATGTCACTATGTTCTCATACCTGGAACAAAAAACAATGCATCTGGAGATTATTTTGCTTCTCCTCTTTATTTACATTGTTCCTTTAAATGGTTCCTCACCAGTGTTCCAGAAATGTCTCTCTATCCCTGAGTAAACAGCACACTTTGCTAAATGAATGATGAAAATAGCATTCTTTCCAGGTAATGTGGTGGTATCTGGTAACACCTCTAGGACTAACCTCACAGCTCAATGCCTGAAACCTCCTGGTGTAATACTCCCTGGCTTAGAGACACATTGCACTCATTTCACCTATCTTTGACTTAGAAGTTTTGCCTTGAAAACTACTCCTAGCCCCTCCAAACTCAATGAGCAAACAAACTTCTTAGCCGATCTGGATGCAATAAAACTACATCTGACAAGTTACTGTGCATTACAACCTATGAATGGTTTAGTAGCTAGCACTCTTGCATTTGCAGTGCTCAGGTTCAAATCCTATCCGAGGATACTATCTGCAAGGCGTTTATATGTTCTCCCCATGTTTGTGTTGGTTTCCTCCGGGACACTCCAGTTTCCACCCAAAACATGCAGCTAGTTTACCTGGCATCCCCCCCCCCCCCCCCATAAATTGGCCTTGGACTGTTTCAATGACATATGACTATAGTAGGGTCATTAGATTGGGAACCCCTTTGAGGGACAGTTAGTGGAATGCCTACAGACTAGTTAATAAAAAAAGCTGGGAAAGTTTACCCATTTCTAATAAGAGCTGTGGGTTTTTGCCACAACAGTACCAGGATACTTACTTTCAGCCATAATATGGAAGCCTTGTGAAACATTATGAACCCTTTTACACCAGCAGTGGAAACTGCAATGTTGGCTGCTCCAGGGCACATAGGAAACTGCTGCTGTGTACCCAGGGGCAGCAAACTGCACTATAAATTACATATTTACACATTGTTGTGGTTGTTGTGAAATTCTTTAAAAAGCAACTTAAATGGGAGCAGTTGGGACCACTGTTGAGTCTGAGGCAAAATACAGCAGGTTATTGTAGGTTTGAAATGGCTCTATGTCTGTACATGGAACACATTCCAAATGTATGCTAATATTGTGAGGACTATCTGATTGGCAGATTGACAGAAAAAAACACAAAAACATTATGAAATCACATTTTAGCTATAAATTTTACAGAAATCTCTAATTGTCTGGAACCAGGTTAAAAATATGCAAAAAAAACTTTACATTGCTCAATAACTGTAAGACTTCTATGAGTCATAATAGTGTACAATGAAAAGGCGCCCTTTGGTAAAAAAAAATAAATAAAAGGAAGGAAACAATGAGGGAAACTTGAATAGAGTCTCCATTTTTACTGTGAAAATTTCTGTGAAATTGCATTTTCCCTTTATTACAAGGTTCATCATACCTCTGCAGAGATTTAGCCACTGATCTACAAATGTGAACGGCTTTATTGAATGAATTATATTGGATTTAACACCTAGCTTATTATTAGGCTATGAACAAAATGAGAAAGCAGGCAGCCTATCAATAAATATAGCAATAAGATAGCAGAAGTTTTGATTATGCACAATAGATACTGCTTTATCCTTTCCAAGCATTTAAATTCAGCACTTTTATCTGACATCTGCTAGTACGATTAATGTTCCATCATTTTGCATATACTGGTCTGCCTTTTAAAGTTGAACTCCAGACAAACAGCTAAATACACAGATGGGATAAATGGGGTGCTAAACCTGCCAAAGGATTTGTATATCTTTCTTCTAGTTACGAGATTTAAACAGCCCTGGCAAACAGCATAGCCAGGTGGATGGCAGAATACATATTCATATTTTCCTTTGAAAGCTGTATTTGCTGGAGCAAAACAATTAGGTTCTCTCCTGCTGCCCACACCACTGATCAGTGCTTCAATGCAGAGTAACACATAACTCAAGGGTCTTCTGAAGGAATGGTAATCTCTGGTGTCCCCACAGTTCTTGGAGGTCTCTCTGAGATTGGCACTGGGGATTTTTCAAATTTTTCAAATTCTATTTCAAAAAGGTAAATCCCTTTCAAGTTGATAGCTCCATATGCATATTTAGGTATGTAGAAAAAAGACAGGGATTAGGTTGGCAATAAGGTTGTGTATTTATATTTTTTTAATCATACATAATTACAAGAAATGTACATGTTTATATCTTGAACTTTGTTTTAAAATCACAGAGTTCAGATATTCAGAACTATACAGATCACTTCTAACATATGAGAAATTACCCGTTTCAATCAAGTGTGTGACCCCACACGTTTCGCCAGTTAGGTTTCCTCAGGGGTATGATTGTGACGATTGTTGTGATATTGAAGAGCTGATAGGGTTACACATCCAAAATGGAGTATGAAATGCTGATACATGAAGGAACAGGCCGTATGTACTTTTAGATTGGAAGAGCTCAAAGTACAAAGTGGTGAAGAACAGATTATAGTTCGTTTGATGTTTCCATGTAGGACCTTAGAGAAGTTTTTTGAGCTTTGTAGAGCTTTTCCTTTATCAAGTAGGTATTATCCCTTTTTTCTGTAGATTGGTGTGAGCTAAAAGTAGATCAAAGTGTATTCTAGGTTCACAGAGTTGTCCAGTGTTGCAAACGATCTTGCTGGTTTGAAACAAAAGAAGATCCTGCAGTTAGAGATGGTGGTATTCCAAAGTGACAGCCACTTTAAAAAAAAATATATATATAAATACGTAATTAACCTTATTGCCAACCTAATCCCCATCTTTTTTCTACATACTTAAATATTCAAATTTATTACCAGGTGGCAACAAACTGTTATATTTCCAAAAAACATTGATAGAGAAGATAAAGATAGTAATAACCCCACTTTTCTATAGCTCCGTATGCAACTCAAGTTGCTGCATTATGTTAGTACACAACTTGAACCAATGGAACTGGATCAGTGAAATGTTTCTCATGTCCAAGATATGAATCTCTAAATCCATTTTACATTTTTCAGTTCATACCTGTATTCATGAAAGCAGAAGTAAATGCGGTGTAGAATTATTAAATAAATAAGCTGTAAAGGTGAGAAAATGGCAAAATTAAGTGGTCAACTTGATATAGGAGAACCCTGAATTCACCAAATCACAAAATAATCTATTCAGTGAATGAAGAAATACAACAGCATGGAATAAAAGTTTCTTTAGAGGCTACAGATAAGCTACAGAAGATTATAGGGATGGCATTGTCAAGTCCTTGTTGGAGATTTGAGACATATTGTGGGAGGTGGTCATAAATTGGAGACATGTACCTGCTAGAGATCACTGCTATTACACCCTTTTACAAATTAATACTTCCACGTGTTTGCAATGTATACCCTCCCAAAAAGTATGAAATTTGTATTACATTTAATAAAAATAAAAAGAGAGATTAACAACACAGGAAAAGTAATACAGTGTAAAAGAACTAAACTTACTTTTCTTAACTGGCCCAAGTGGCACAGAAAAAGAGGCTATTATTTGTAAGTATTGAAAAAGCCACACAAAAGGTATACAGAGCATTACAAGGCCTCTGAAATGCTAGTTGGGCACAAGGCAGCACAGTGGCTTAAGAGGTTAGTGCTCTGGCCTTTGCAGTGCTGGGTCCCAAGCTCTGGTTTGAATCTCGGCCAGGACACTCTCTGCATGGAGTTTGCAGGTTCTCCCCATGTTTGCGTGGGTTTCCTCCGGGTACTCTGGTTTCCTCCCACATCCCAAAAACAGTTAGGTTAACGTTAGGTTAACTGGCTTCCCCCAAAAATTGACCTTCGACTGTATTAAAGAAAAATGAAAAATGAGGTAGGGACATTATATTGTGAGCCCCTTTGAGGGACAGCTAGTGGCATGACTATGGATTCTGTACAGCGCTGTTTAATACGATAGCGCTATATAAATATTGTGTAATAATAAAGGGTGGCAATCCTCTGAGCACTGTACTTTCAGTCCTTACTCTAAATACCCTAAGGGTAATATAGAGTTATCTATATGAAAATACACCTTTGCCTTTTTTGCACTTATTTGGTTTGAAAGGTTTGCTTCAGTATACTATATTTTCACATGCCATGTACTGGAAGAGACGCAGATAGTATAATAATTTTATTTTAGTTGATTCTACTATCTGTTTGTCATGTTTCTGTTTTCCGATTTCTGATTACTCTTATTGTTATATTTTTATGTAAGCCTCAAAGTTATGTTTTTTTTCAATAATCTTTTATTGGAAGTGAAAAAAGGACATCTGTACCAGGTGTTATCTATCAACACATTTTAATACTTTACAGAAATATATCCTTATATTGTTGTTCAGATGTAAAACTTTCCTTTTCTGAAATATTTCATACCCAAACAGTTCCCACTAGAGATTTTGCATCATCAACTGATGCTAATGTGAACAATAAAGGCACACTCCACAGCAAAGTCAACAACTCTGGTCACTTTACTGAAAACCCTGCTGACCAAAATAACACATTCAAATGATCAGAAGCTATATAGAACATCTCCAGATCTAACCCCTGTCCTCTGATGCATATCACGCCTTCTCAGGGTCATTTTCTTGTGAATATTTTAGGCTTCTAGATCAGATTTTTTTTTGTGCGTTAAATGTAAAATGGTTTGTTTCCCTCAGCCATCCTCTAATGTCAGAAGGGATTTTAGTTGTGTCTTCTTAGATTTCATGGAACATATTAACCAACATTATACCTGAATAGATACAAAGGATTATCACTTGGATTATCAGCAGCTTTACATGTGGAATTTGAGCTCTCAATTTCTTGGTCCCTTAAGCACAAGGTGGCTGCACAAAGCAATCTGCAGAGGCTGTCCATTTTTAATGTGGAGAGGACAAAAAATTATGGTAGCAGTTAAAAAGGTAATAATTTTACTGACTATTTTCTCTTGTTAAGGTATGAAAAGTGAGCTTCTAGAGCCGGCTGTCAATATTCTTGATATATATTTCAAACTTATACAATACAAAAACCTGACTGGTTACTATAAACAGCAATGATTTTATCTGTAGCACACTTTCCATAATTTTAAATGTATATGATTTATCCATAATGGATTTTAGGTTATAAGAGAAGAATTTATTAGACTGTTTAGATATTCGCATCTGGGTAATACATGGTGACTAATTTGTTGTGCCCCTATTTTCAATGGCAATCCAAATCAATGCAACTGCTTGACAGCGCACCTCAACAAAAGTCTAATTGTACATTGGGGTGTGTGGACCACCCATTCATTTTGGACTGGGCTTACTTATAGAATGGGCATTAACACAACTGGTAACACACATTAGTGCACTGCATAGATTTATACTGGCCCTCACATATATTGCAGTAATGTGTAACTGACACTAACAGGTATTTATGACCTCTCAAAAAAGATTAGTTATTACAAGGAACCGATGTCTTGGAAAGTGCATTTCTCGACCAATACAGATGATAGTGCTAGATTGCACCTCTCAGACCTAGGCATGCTTTTTTGCCTGGCAATCAAGAACTGTTTTATTATTATTTATATTAAAAAAGGGAGAGTTTTGTGGACATTTTCCAGTTTATATAAATGGTTACATATTAGGGATTTAACAAAATATATGACTAAAGATGTTTATGGCATTGTTACATTACTGCTGTAACATAATTTAAATGTAAAATTTCATATTTCAGATTTATAAATGACACCATTTACTGGCTTTCAGAATCTCTACTGAATAGCTGTTGCTATCAACTGTTGCTAAATCAACTCTATGGTTGGAAATATTCTGTAATTTAAACTGGAACAATTTTGCTTAGTAACATGCTTGCTTTCAGGAAAACATTTTTAACCGAGCTGACCACAGACTTGCATTTTAGATACATTAGCTATCATTAGGTTAGTGTTGTAAACATGTAATGACCATAGGTACAATTTAATTGGTCACATCGCACACCAGTACAAGTAATAAAATGTATAGCAGTCATGTGGCTGCTCATTGGCCTGCAACAAGTATGTAGAAAGTTGAAGTCAAATAGCCTTTTCAAGGTCAGTGATTTGAAATATAGTGACACATTTCCTTTGAAATAATGTCAATCATGCTATAGCAGCTGATATAACTGCAAAAAGTTTTTAACGGTTGTGTGGACCTTCCAATAATAAATGTAACCATTATTAAGTTGTTGCTTATGGTTTTGCACATGGAGAGCTGTAGGTCAAAACACTGAAATCTTGTATGTTACCCCATATATTTATAACTTCAATTCAACTGGGAGAGGCTCGAAGCATCAGAGTTTATGTGTTTGCAAGCTCCTGACATTCTGCTACTCCTCACCTAGTTTACAAAAAGAACATGATAAATCTTTTTGATACAATAACAGAAAAGCCATTTTAGCTTTAGAACACTGTACTGTGTAATCAAGCGTTACACTGAACAGTTCTGGTATCTTCAGTATATCACAGTGAACGCTGATTTTGAAACTTGGGATACATTTTAAGGGGCTATCGAAAGATTTCTTTACAGCTAAATTATAGTACACAGAGCTCTCAGGACCTAACAATATCCCCTGTTAAATCTAGAACTGGCTTTATTCCCTGACAAACAGTCTCTCCTGTATGATTTTGGAGATTGGCAATTTAAGGATGGTGTTTAATCATTCTCTTTATATGAAGATGTTATTACAGAAGCGGAGGAATTGAGGAAGTGTGAAAGTTTTACTTTTTGTCCCACTGAAAATATTTAGCAGTAAAAATAGAGAGGAAATATCAACAGAACGAGGAAAGAAACATTAATAAAACCTGGCATTGGTTCTAGCCTTTCTCTGCTCAAAGCTAAAAACAAAGGATTTGGCTATAGATCGACATTACATTCTCGTCTTTGGAAGAGATGGCGTAACACTAAATGTCTCAGTCTTTATGATTTGAAGTTGGGAAAACAAAAAGCATACCTAATATTTGAGAACATTTTGTCTTTAATCTGTAGAAAGCTGCTGCTATATTTGCACTGCATTCATTTTTTATATGTATGTCCACATGATGTTTCTTAATCCCACACTCTAGAGAATCCTATAAATTATTAATAACTTAATATTAAAACCTGATTTGTGGTTCGCTCCAAACCTGACAAACAGTGAGAACAAACCAGAACATTAAAATACTACTACAATTAGGCTAGGTACACACACAAGATCATGAAGGATCGTTTCCAGTGACAGATGAGGGCATGAGCGCTGCACACAAATCGCTGTTCGGTTCTTTGGAGAGGGGAACTGGGAGGATGAGAGAGCGGCACCTCGCTGTGCACTCCTTCATAGGAGTGAATAGTGGTCATTCCTAAGCGATCTTTCATCAATTCACCATGACAGACTGAAGAACGACTTCGGGGGAATGCAGTACATAATCTTCACCCACATTTTACCCCAAATGTAAAATGTTCACATTGGATTCCATTAGACAATGGCTCCAATTTATTAAAGCTCTCCATGGCTGGAGAAGATACACTTTCATTGGTGAAGCTGGGTGATCCAGAAAACCTGGAATGGATCTGGTCCAGGATTCAAAACAGTTGCTAGCACATTACTTTGAAGAAATCCATTCCATGTTTTCTGGATCACCCAGCTTCACTGATACAAGTGTATTTTCTCCAGCCTTGAAGAGCTTTAAAAAAATCAGACCCAATGTGTGAGCCATTTTTCACTTATGATTTATACTTTTTTCTTATTTATTTTAATGTGTACTTTATTTTACTAAATGTAGTTTTTGGGGTGGAAATGGGTGAAACATTTATAAACAAAGTTATATGGCTTTGTTCAAAGCAAGGAAGGGTTAAATCCTCTCAGTTCCCTCACTTAATCACTAAAGGAAAAAAGAAATAATCTCTTCTAAGTGAACAAACATTTTCACCCCATAACTGGTATATCCATTGGAGGATTTTCTCTCACCTATTGCTCTGAAAACAAAATCAAAATGATGGATTTGATGACAAATATATAAATAAAGGAGGCACAAATGTCAGTAAGAAATTGACAGCAGATCTAAGACTAAAAAAAATAAGTTCACATACACTTCAAAGTCATTAATAAGATTTCCAGGGTTGTTTTAAATGAAACCCAATTTTAGTTTACAGGGCATGAAAACAAGACATGGAAAAGATCAAAATAAAAAGAGTGTTAGCAGAAGTTTATGATGTAGTTTACAGCAGGTGCGGTATGAACCAATTTGAAAATTACACAATCACTAGAAATAACATTTCAGAGAAAATTGCAAAGCTTGTTCCATTCTTTCATTAGATTCAGATGTAGGATAAAAATTGTTTCTGTGAATTTACCATAATTATGTATAATTTGAAGAAAGCAAGAGTTATAAATGGGAAAGCACAAGTTTTAGAATTACTGTCAAAAGTAAAATTTTATTTTCCCTTACATTTATTTTTAAGATGTTAGAAAACAGGAAGACCTTGTTTGAGCTAGTCATTGATGGGGAGGCTAATTCACAAAAGGTATTGAATCTAAACATCAGTGGTTTTCTAACCTTTCTGGTCAAAGCACCCCAGCAGGCATTATTTAGGTGCCAATACCCTAAATATTATATTGCAGCACATTTTTCTATGATTTTATTATCTGTTTTTAAATGTTATGCAAACTCAAACTGAATATCATAAAGTATGCTTAAAGCAAAATACTTGTTTTAGGTTTTTTTTAACCTTCATTGCATCTTCAGTGCTGCTTGTCTTCTGCAACCTTTTTAGTCACCCCTGTCTATATGAATGTACTCAATTGGAAGCTACATTTTTCTGGGCAAGTTCAGAATGGACCCTGATCATTTTAACTGAATCTAATATCTAATCTATAAATATATAGATTTTCTTACCAGTTTTTAAATTTCAGAAAGTAGAAATACTTTGAGGGAAAAAGTATTATTGCCATTTTCTGGTCTACGTTCAAGCAATAGAAAAAAAAAATACCCCTGCTCACCACCAGCAAGTGTTTCTAATTCTGACCACTGCCATGATCCCTTCATATGTATTCTGATTCATGAAAGAACAAATATAACTAATACCCAACCATAGCTTTAAGTATGATCAGAATGTGTGGTTCTCTAGTATATCATTAAAGTTTATATAAAAATAAAAACAATCAAATAAAATATCAAGCTTTTTCTGTAGTAAGGTACTCACCTTGCAGTGTTGTTTTACCTTCTAATATCCTTACACTGAGTTCATACCGTGCATGGTAAAATACTTATATTACCTTCTATTACTCCCAGTTATGCAATGCTTAAAAAAACAAGAAGACTGGGTCACGTAAAAGATTAACTACATAGATTAGGTTGTACTGAATCTACTCACTGGGTCTTTTCCTCTTTTCTGAAGCTCCCACAGTTCTCACACTTTTATTTGTATGTTTATAGATTATCTACATGACACAACACTTTTCTGACCTTCACATCTTTAAGAACTAAAGCTGCGTACACACTTCCAATTTTTATCGTTGGAAACGAACGACGAACGATCGATTGGGCAAAAATCGTTGATAAAAAAAGTAACCAACGACGCCGACGAACGAGAATAGTCGCTGGAAATGAACGACCGGACCGGCGGATCGGATTGGACGACGATCGTTTACCATCTATCGTGTGTACGGTCGTTCATGGTCTGAGCATGTGCGACGAACGAACGTTCGCTCACTTCCTGTATCGTCGAACGATCGTCCAACGATCGTCCTCGTCCAAGATCTATTGTGTGTACAATATCTGCGAACGATCGTGTCGTTATCTGCAGTTATCTGCATGTACAGGATCGGTGCTATACGATCGTTCGCAGATATCGTTCGTTTACCAACGATAACTATTGGAAGTGTGTACGTAGCTTTAGTTTTCTGGACATTTAATTTCCAAACCTGGGTTGCCCAGCCCAGTGTAGCTATAATAACTTCCAATCTCTTGGAAAGTTTTCCATGACATTTTTACTGTGTGCTTGTGGAAATTTTTCCCATTTATTCAGAATTTGTCAGGGTCAGTTATGACCTGTCAGAGGTCAGGAACCGATATTAGAGAGCACCAGTTCATTTCAAAGGTGATAAATAGGCTTAAGGCCACAGCCCTGAGCAGACCACAGAAATGTCCTCACACTTGTTAAACCTTTTTTTTTTTTACACCAGACTTTGTGCAATGGGCAGAGCCATGCTGAAACTGAAAAGGTCCTTCCCCTAACTGTAGCCACAAAGTTGGAGCCACACAATTGTCTAAAATGTAGAAGTTGTAGCATGACCGTGTCTGTGTGTGTGAAATATCCTTCCTGGAAATGCACAAGCACCCAGTAGTGTTATAATATGTGTACTTTAGGAATAAATGCATGGCCAATAAATAAATATTATACTATCCTGCCATTTACTTATCAGAATCTAATAATTCAGCCATAAAACAATATTTTCTTTTTCTAAGAAAGGGTATATATTTACTACTCTGGTAAATCATCCCATAAAATACTGATGTTTGACAGAAGTCTCAATTAATCTCAGCCTGAGAAAAGCAAGGCTGCCTTTTTTCAAGATATTCACATCTAAAGCAGAAAAAGTGATCGCTCTGAAAACCTTGATTACCCTTCGGTGACTCTTAAACAATGAATGGAGAGTTAAATTTGTTTCTTCTTCCAAATGCTTAAAATACTGATGGAAGGTGTTCTGTAATAAGGTAAAAGAGGAGAAAAAAAGTAGCAGAAAATTCTGTGTAGTAATTCTGGGGAATAGCACCATTATGGGAATTGAATGCTATTTACAGTGTAGCTCCAGGGAAAACATTTTTTTAGTTTTAGATAAAATGTGAAAGGTTAGATGGGTTAATGCTGTTTGTGGTTCCATTGGAGAGATTTGCCCTCACTTAACATCAGCACAGGAAATGAGGGTAAGCCAACAATACAGAGCACTTGATGCCCCCCACCACAAAAAAAAGTCTTCTAATAACTGTTTGTAGCTATTTAAGTCACAAATAGCTATAAGATTTTTTTATTACCCCTTTTTTAAATGTATTTACTTTTTAAAAAACAACGTTGTATTGTGAACAGAGGAAAGAGTAAACCTTCTCAAACAAGTAAAAAGTAAATTTAGTAATCCATCTTAATGAGTTGTATAAACTGCATAATAAAATGTACAGGATTCTTTGGGACCACACATTTAGAGATTTAGTAACTATGTATGAAACTGCACTTTTATTTACCACCCTACATTGTAATAAGACAGGTATAAAAAAAAGCTGCATGTATAAGGAAAAGGTAAAAGAACTTCCCACTGGAAGCATAAACAATAGATTATTATTGTGCCAGACTATGTTTATTAGTATGCTTAAAGTGGATCATTCCATCACTAAGCACTCTTACAAGGAACTTTAGGACTTTGCAGGTTATAACGCCCTAGGGAATACAATGCTTCTGGGAGGTAAAAGAGTAACCGCTAAGTGTCTGCACTGAAAAGCTAGAACCTGATCAGTAATTTAAGAATGAAAGACATGAGTACTTTAATATACTATTCAACCAGTGTGATACATATATATGTCCATATGTAAACTCATTCATCCATTTAAACAGATACATCAGTCATGTAACTTCACCTGACTGGCATTTTAATTCTTTCTCGGTAATAACTGGTACAGTAATAAAAAGACCTGTGAGTTACAGTGACGGATAGTATTCAGTACACTGGACATATAAAGAAATAACCTGCATTAATTAACTACTAACCAGTCATAATGCAAATTGCATTTTTTTTTACCCAAACCCATTGTGTATATTTTATATTAATTACAAATGATTGAGCTTAAGTCAAGGAAAGCTCTCTTCATTTGACTCCAATATGTTATGTCTTTCATGCTTGGCAGGAATTTAAATAAAGTCATAATTAAAATGTCATTCATGTCCCTTTTAGTGTAATAAAGCAAAACATTACACTACTGTAAGCCACCGTTGACAGTCACACAATATTTAGGCTCGTCATACTTGGTCTTTACCAGGGACTTATCTGTCAAGGTTTCAAGATGCTCATAATTAGAATTTAATTAAGATGTTCAGATCATATAACAAGCATATTTTTGTATATTTGTTAGATCTCCCTTGGTGTATGTAAAACAGGACTTCCAACACAAAATCTTATCATAGATACGTGTTGTGGTTGTTTTGCAGAGGAAAGGGAGGAGTATTGGAAGCAGAAATAAGGTATTTATTGGATCTTTTCTCAAAAATTACAAAATGCTTAGCAGGCATTTGAAAAGCATGCATCACGGTGCGAGTGACAGGAGTTATTGCAGGATTACTTGATCTCAGGGCAGGTCAGAACCTGGCCTAAATCAGTTTGATCTGCTGCTTCATTATTTACTCATAGGTTCTAACCACATGGTTAAAGTGCAGATTATATACACATTTTTACCAGAGGAACAATTTTACATCAAAACACCTTGCCCTATCCTGCTGCTTGTAACCCAAAGCTGTTCATTCTCAAAAATGAACAAAGACTCTGATCTCTGGTTTTATCCTGTTTCTAAAAACACCTGCTGGTTGTTTACATCTGCTGTGTTTTTAGATGTGATCTGTGTGTTGTAAACTCTAAAATAATTTTCACCACGATACTTGTAGATACTTAAGGACTTCTTACTTTAAATGCTTGGTAAGAATATGTAAATAGTGCAGCCATTTTTCAACCAGAGTTTCATGGAGCATTAGTATTCCTCCAGAGGTTGCTAATGGCGTAATCTCATTGAATTGGCACTACTGTCCGACAGGAACAACAAAGACTGGTGAGCAGAATAAGAAATATTTTGACAGGTAAAACAGTTTGTATATTTCACCTATATATTTAACTGCTTGGTAACAGTTCCAAGTAAAACAGCAGCGAATACATTGATAAAGTACTGTATGATGATATTCACAAGGCATTAGAAAAACAGATAATAATACATTTAAGGTTACCTTCTTCTTTTTCAAAAGGAGAAGAACATTTGTATGTTTTCTAAATATCTGTATGTTTTCTAAATATATTTATCAGCAATTTGTTAACGTTAAAAAGCATAAAAAAGATTATATTTGGCTAAGCAATTACTGCTGTGCACCTATGCAGTCAGCTGTTTAGATAAGAATAGATGTGTTTGTGACTAGTTCAAATTAATTAGAAAACTTAGAGGAACTCCCAATTTTCCATTAGCATGACTGCAAACTGCCACAATGAGTGATGAAAGTATTTATTGGTTAGGTTTTACCAACAGATGTTGCAAATTACAGCTTGGTTGCAGGTCAGTAACCAGGAGAGAACATAATTAAATGTACACTCCAGTCAAAATTGAAGATTAAGTTTAGAGATGCAAACAGGGAATACAGCCAATCTGGATTTCGTTTTTTCATTCATGCATTTCTGTAGTACACAAAGCAAACATTACATTTTTGTCACAATCCTGATGATCTGGTAAAGCCTGTTGCTGTAATGCAGGTGAGCTGTTCAAAAGCATTTTGAAGGGATCCTACTGTCTTTCACATACAGAAAGCCTAGAATATTTAGGACATTCTTCACAGTGACCAATCAGATCTAGCCTTGCCTGGGTTGTTTGAATCTGATCACTGACAAATTAAGTAGTCCCGTAGCCAAGTTTTGGGGAATTATTTCACATTTTATACAAAAAGTAATTGAACTTTAATAAAAGGCCACTCTGCCCAAAGTAGGTGCAAGCATTCCTATGCAATTCATCCACAAGATTGGTCACCCTCAAATAGGTGGTGAAGTTAAATTTTTCTTTCCTGGTCAGATCACCTTACCACGCCAGTTTTTTTTTTTCAGTAGTGACTACGAAGCCTTCCAGGCTTCTAATGTAAGTATAGGGAAGTCACAGCTGAAAACCAACTAGAATGTTCTGTAAAATTTTATGTCTAGTAAAAAGATTGTCCCATCAGGACAGAAAATATAGGAAACACTAATAGCAGGGCAGAATAAAGAGAATAGAACACACAGAAAAAAAAAGTTTTTTTCTCCCTCTAATGGAGCCCCATAGAGCAGTAATACCTGACAAGGGCTTTCACTTTTACCCAATCTATCTATACCTAAAATAAATTTGTTTTGGGTATAGACATACTTTATTTAGCAGGAAGTGGTTACAGTAGTAACACCACTGTATTTCACAACTCACTATTTTAGGGTTCATACAGGATCTAGATTTTAGTAACTGGAGTCTATCGTTTGTGATTGTAATTAAAAAGAAAAAAAAACAGCATTAGCACGCATCCCCCAAAATCTTTACCAGAGGACCAAGAACAGAGACTATTGTCATCACAGTATGGCACCTTCTGCTCATCCTCCCTTCTCTATAAAACAGAACAGGCTGTTAGGCTATTCAGCTACTGGCAATCTGTAGAGCAAACATTCCTAACATGGTTAATGAAAGCCATCACTAACGATTGCTTGGACCCACAATTATTCAGGATCTAACTTTGCTGCCTGGAAAATGGGTATGGATCACATACATTTCCCTTCTGAGTTATACTATTACAAATTAAAGAAATACTATATAATACAGCAAGTATTACCACTGTTATGTCAAAGGAGTTTACACAAGCAGACCACAAACCACTATATTGGAGACTCAACATTCCAAAACCAAGAGACATGTAATATTTTAGCTAAATTCATAAGATTTTCCATGTGTGATAAACTCAGTGAAGATGGACAACACCAACTGCTTATTCAATTTGAGTGGAAAAAGATGCAACAGTCTCTGAGTATTTTATTTTACCACTGTTCTCAGGTTTTTTCTGTGTTTATTGCCAAATATGTCAGTTTTATTATTGTGTCTCATATATCACAGTAAAGTCTGGGAACCCATTCCTATAAACAGTGGTCAACTCACAAATCCTTCTTGTTCTCAGATAATGTTAGAGGCTACACAGAGCTATCTTAAGCCTATATAGAAACACAGATTTTCTTTCACAAAGAATTGTAACCTGATGAGTAGACACCATAGTGGGGTAGCTGTGTTTTATGAGTGTAATAATCCAGCTGCTAAGGAGGCCACTAGAACTCTACGCATAAATCTGCACACAGCTGCTGTTCTTGGCAGCCTCTGAACGAAACACAAGCTTTCTAGATTTGGACACCTTCTACGGCAGCATCTGTAAAAACATGGCTGTTTATGTGTAACAGCTACAGTGGAAAAACACAGAATAACCTGATCTAGAAGTGGCTTCATTTAAAGGAAAACTGTACTGAAAGAATGTGAAAGCTGACTTTTTTTTAACCTCACCTTCTTAAATGCTACTTGCCTGGTCACTATGTTAGTCCAAAACATCAGTATTTTCTGTGACCATATCCTGGAGACAAATGTTGTTTTCAGGAGTTTCAATTTAACACTGACTCTGGGAACAATTCAGATAACAAATAAGGTGCTTTTTAGCTAAAAGGAATTTTGGTTAGGTGTGAGAGGCTAGGCAAGCCCCAACACTACCAGTGCCAAAGCATTGCCTAATCAGCCTGGCGCTTGGGTGAAGTGGAGGAAGTTAAGACTTACCAGGACTCACCTGGATTTTAACACCTCCCTGCTGGTTACTCATTCACCCAGCTTGTTCCCAATTTCTTACAGTTGATGATCTCACCTTTCACTAGATTTTTAATGGAAATGCCAAATGACTAGTTACTGCAGAGGAACCAATAAAAATGCAGTGTAAAAGGATAAGCAAGAGAGGACTGCATATGGGTTGGTGCTTGCCACCTTCAGACCAGCTTTTCATAGCCAAATGCTGCCCTGGTACCCCACACCACCACCTCTCTGGTCCTCTAACACGTAAAAAAGATGAACTATTTACTGTCAGTAAACAGTGACTACACGCAAGAATATTTACTGTACTGCTGCTCCAATTCACAGTTTACTGTCCATAAATAGCTCATGGAGCTTCTCTGTAACACTGTCATTATCTTGTAGCAGGAATCATAATAAACATTATTATTAATAGGAATCATAATATTAACAGGGATCATAAGAAAAACTAATATTAATACTAATTTGCAACCAGTTGAAAGGCCAACAGAGAACAGGCTTTATATTTTTTCTTATCTGTGGTCTACTAATCTTTTGCATATTTGTAATATATTATAATGTCTCTGATTGAGGAACTAGATAAACTATTTCCTTGATGTAAAAAGTACTGGAAGATGCTGAAGAACTAGAAGTCTCTGCAGAACCACTTTGATATGCAACCAATATATAACCTAGAATTTCATGCCTTCATTCATTGGGATGGTGAGGCTTTTCTATTTTCATGCTCAGAATCTTAGTGTTTGGTACATGTGTACTCAACATTCCCTTTTTGAGTTTGCATGATATAAGTGTTGCCTTAAAAGTATTAGCCATGCATTTTTACATTAATAACTATTGTCCTAAAACTCAGCAATGAACAATCTGTGCCTCTTGATGATCTTTTTGGCTATCTGTAAGGGTGACATTCTTCTCAACAACCAGCAATGTAGGAAGCTTTCTTCTTATTGACCACCACACTAATGTACTGTGAGCGTTGGATATAGAAATTATAGTATTGGCTCCTTGAAGACCTGAAGGTTATTTCGAAGGTTTGCTCTCATGGCACAAACTTTGCAACTGTGTAGAGTGCTCTACATACTGTGCATGCAATTAAAAGCCCCATTTATTCATGAACTTTACGCATGGCTGAAGGAAAACATAAGTTCAGCTTACTAATAGGCATAAATAGGTCTGTGGCATGTTTTTTCTTAAAAAATTTTCATATCACACAAATGTCTTTTTTTTTTACTTGTGACCCGTAAGACAATTATACTTTCTTGTTGTACTGTATCTTTTGAAAAGCAGCATTGTTACCCAGGGCTGCTGTCCTGATTTGGGCCTTAAAGCACCTTCCTTCTTTTCTTCTTTATTACAAAGAGAAAAGCTGTTCAGTGGTTTACAGTAGTTTATTTAGGGATAGATGGGAAAGCTGATAACATTTTTTAATAATTCAGTGTACAGAAATATACAAACAGGACACTGGAATACTGGCCTAAGTGCCAATAACAAATCACCCTTACATACACATACGGATTTTGTCAGTGCTATTAACATTATAAATTAATTACGGTAATTTGTAAATGCAGCTCACTTGAAAGTATATATCTGCCCGAGTTGTACAGCGTTTATTAGGCACATGGAAATTTCATGAATTATCTCTGTTCCAGATTTACCATATTTAGACACTTTAGATTTTTATTAAAACTGTTTATTTACATATCTGGGCCCAGAAAGCTTTTATACCAATTGAAACACTGTTCTATAATTTTTTTCTGGCACAGGTAAACTTTTATGAACTGATAGCAGATTTACAGATTGTGTTTCAATTTACATGTTTTAGTAAGCTATCAATTAAGAATCTCACCATTCAGAATGTGGCTGGCAAATATTTACATGTCATATATTTGATGGAAAATATTTACAAAGTGTTGACGATCTATTTCCAGTAACCACAGCCATTACAGTATGTCCAAGGTTTGCTCAAGTATTACACATTATCCACAGCAGCTGAATAGAAAGCTATGTTGTTCTGGCAGCTAGATATACACAGTAATACAGGAAAGTGTATCTGGAGCCATAGTGACCACATTCACCCCTCTAGATGTCAGTCACATTGCATTAGGATAATTAGAATCCTAGTAAGGAGCTACAGGCTGCTTCCAGGAGATGAGGGTCAAGACAAACATGCCAAATTGTGCTTCTACCCTAGGTACGAATATCATCTTTTTAGGAAGAAGGAGTTAATAAAACTATTAGAAGTTTACCATGGGTTAAAAATGAGTAAAAATTGTAAAAAAAAATTGTATCATTTACACAAAACATAATTTATGAGTATATTTCAAGATTATATATAAATGCAGAGCAAGACCTTACAACTTACTCCCACAGATAACACACAGTATAGCATATATCGCGTATAGCACCCCGTGGCATTGCTAGGATTGTAAAAAGGCAAGGGGCAATAATGATTGGGGTTCAGTAGTGCGCTGTGGTGAATGCTGGTCGTGTCCTTACTATATTAGAAGTGGGGAACATTTAAATAGGACCTGTCCTACAACTGAATGCACAGCAGACATATACTACAGTCCAACCAGTTAGAAAGGAGTCATGATAGAGAGGGAGGCAAGCAAGGACCAGATGGGAACAGCAAGGAAAGTGGGTCTGATCAAAGCACAGGGTGCCAGTAAACTTAGGGTGGCGGTCAATGCAAAAGGGAGGTGAGCTAGAACAGAGGGGGCCAGTCTGGGCAGTGGGAAGGGGGCAGTGGGAAGGTGAGCCAGGCAGAGTGTTTTATTGAGGATGGGGAAAGGGAGGGGAAGTTCAGCACTTACAGTGGGTGATGTGAGGTGATAATGCAGATTCCAAATGCTGCAGTGCAGAAGATATTTGTGTCCTCTCCTTCCCTGCCCGGAGTTCAGCTTTAATGTATTCATAGTGCCATAATGGAACTGTTGAAATCTTTGATACTGTAGGTGTTTGTTTCCATCTCTCTTTAGTTAAAATTGAATGTTTACTTAGACATTAGCATTGCAATATTTTTATTAGTTTCCATCCCCACATATCAACATTAAAAAGTTAAAACTTTAAAACCTTAAGGTTTTGCAATGCTGACCCGTTTATAAAAATCTGAATTGAGCACCAAAAATAGTCAGAAATGTGTGCTGCAGTGTGGTGGCAAAATACTCTGCAGCGCAACACAGGTGACAAGCTCAGACATTGCGTCACAACCGCTAATAGGCGGAACTACAGCCTAATATAATAAGCATTATAAAATAAAAACAGCAATAAAACATATATGTTCACAACACCTGGCTGATTATAAATATCAAAAGAAATAATCAAAAGATAACAAAAATGAGTTATCTTTTGATAATGATGTCTTTCAAGTGACAGCAGAAGAATTAAATAAGAAAATCTACTTCACTGATTTTAAAAGGAGCAAAAGGTCAAGCTCCAGCCAGATAAGAATAAGACAATTGATGTAGTTATATATTCCTTACATGGTCATTACATCGGCACCAAGTTTGGGAAAAGGAGGATTAGCACTGTGAGCCACTGTGTGAGATCTTCAGGCAAGTATATGCTGTAAATTGTTGGGTGTTTTTAGCTTGCCATAAATTCAGTTATGGTTTGATGGAGACACAAGGACCTGATTGACACTCCCTATACCTAACAATAAGATTACCTTGTATTTGTTCACTCTGCGTTGTGTCTTTCCTCTTTGCTTAGAGAAAGAGAATGGTGGAACGCCAAAGTCATGAACAGACATAGCCAAGGAAGACTTGTGTGGTCAATGGGACAGCTAGCACTGGTATATCAAATTCTGCCTTTCCAGAATCTTTAACAAGACTATGCAAAGGTTATCACAGTATAAAACAAAGACATACATGCTGAAATGGTAAAGACGGTGCTAAAAAGTTTTATGAAGTGAAATACTTGATACATAAGGTATCTAAAATTCCTCTAAAAAATAAAAAAAAAATGCCTCCATTCTGCACAAAAAATCAGATTATACAGAATACATTTTTAAACAGGGATCAATGATCCTGGACTATCATTTATGAAAAAAAAACATAAAAAATGTAAAAGACCATTGAATTCCCTAAGTTTGTATTGATGCCAAAATTATGTCTGTCTTTATAAATCTGAATAAATGAAGCTTCTAGCCTTCTGCCAAAGGCATATTGCATTTCAATTCAAGTCTGTGCCAACTTTCAACATTATTGTCCAGCAATAAAATGATGCATTGCTGTTGGTGTAGCTAACAACTCTATGCTCATGTGTATAAAGTGAATCTTTCTATCAAGCCAGAAATGCCTAGCAGACATTTTACTAAACTGTTTGTAAACCTTAACAATGAACTGCTCATATTTTCTAACTTTGGTGTGTTAAATAATAATAAACCATTAAAAGTGTTTGGTAAAATAGAAACCTATTATTATTATTATTATTAATAATATTATTATTAAATATAATAAACAGGATTTATATAGCGCCAAAATATTAGGTGAGCATCTGCAACTTTCCAATGTTATCTCAATAAGTCATTAGGCCTGTCCAGTCCAAACCTGGAATGGATTTCCTAAAAGTCATTTGCTATTTGCTAGCAAATGTATTGAATCATAGACAAGATCCATTCCAGGTTTGCTGGATCACCCAGCTTCACTGATGAATGTATCCTCTCCAGCATTGGAGAGCTTTAATAAATCAGCCCTAATGGGTAAGGTTCCATAGTGGGATCACAGAAAATACAGATAAAAATAAGCTCTATTATACACTAATGCAAGAAAAAAAAAAGTTGACATTACACACAGTAAATCCTTACTATAGCCCTGGCCCCCACTTATTCAGTGTTACTTGCCATTGAAAAGTCTGCTTGAACAAATGGCAGTGCCTCTTAAAAGGTTAAACAGGTATACCAGGCAGGTGTATTCTGAAAAATGTTCTTAAAAAGGTGATGTCATTAACCTGACTATGCTTTCTGGCTCTGAATAAATCTCAAAACTGAATGGACAGAAAAACACAAAACAAAAACAGCTCGTTTATGTATATTTCTGTGAGCATTTAGCTGTCTGTCCAAGGTTTATCTTAATGCTTTCTGGTTTTAAAGTACATATTACACTACATATTACATATTAAAGTATATTTAATTTCTTTTTATCATGGTATTACAATATTACAATTATTTGTACAAATATAAAGCTGTAGTACTGAAACTGCCTTTGAAACTATTCATATTTAATTGTACAGTAGCAATAATATAAATAAACAGTATAATGAAAATAGGTAAGTAAAACAGAATTAAAATGCTAATTGCAATGTATCTTGGTTCCACATAATTCCACCTGAATCTGTAAGTGCTGCATATGTGTAAAGGTCAAGCATGCCAGTCTTTAAAAAGCCAGCAAATTTTACATTTGTCATTACAGGAAAGAGATGAAAGCATGAAACAAGCAGTGTTCTAATGAACTCCTCTGCACTGCACAGCCAACACTATAAGCTGTACACTAACCTAGAGAACACTTCCTGCAAACTATGATTTATTCAAAGCCTGCATAGAGTCCTATTCATTCAGCCTAACCATGCACCGGTAGGGCTCATAAAGATGGCTTGTTAATTCATTGCTTAAGGATTCATGTTTTATGCAGCATATACTGCTATTTCATAGGCTCCTTGCAAATGTGATGTTTTATTAAGCGGGATAGGTACTATTCAATAATGTATCATAAATGTATGCTACAGAAACTAAAATGAAATATTGTTCACACCTTTTATGATATAGTGTTATTTCTTCTACATCTACATCTTTTGTTCACAATGTAGATACAGGTCATTAAGCATATCTCCACATTGCTAGACAGATGTATTTCTTGTTACTATGTTTTTTACTTGCAGCCACAGAGGAATAAAGTGCTTTGAGTACCAGAAGAACTTTTATTGTTCTGTGTGGGCTTTTTTATTTAACTTACTATGAATATCTTGTATGTGCTTATCAGATTTAGACAAAAAAACTAGGAAACAGGGAATGGGTCTATGCATTATACATGGAGTTTTTTTTTCTGTTCAAGTTAGGGTGTGCACAGACCTTTGCAGCATGGGTTACCTCCATTTGAGTAAGTTAAACAGAATAAATGTATAGATATTGTAGACAAAAGGTAATTTATAGCACCATACAGCAAGAAAACCCAACTTTTTCTCTCCTGTAAAAACATTGAAATACTAGTACCGCTCACTGCCGCCCCTATTCCATCCCCAAGGAGCTGCCACAGGCAGATGCTACCATGTAGAGGGAGCAGATTCCTGGCATGAGGAAGCGGTAAGCACACCGCAACCTCACCACCAATGTGAACATAGCCATAGTTAGTTTTTGAAGATAATGTTTTGGAAAAATATAAGAATCTGAGCTACTTATGTAAGGGTCAAAGTGTGATAACATACTGTAACTATATCAAAGCATCCTGGCATGGCAAGTCATGTTAGGTACTTCTAGAATGCAGTACATAACAAAAGTGGTCAAAGGAAGAACGAAAAACAACCAATAAACCAGCAAGATAATCATCAGACTTCATGTAGATGGTTTTCTGTCTAATATTGGGACCTACTGGTACTGCAAACTAAGAGTGCTAGCCACTAATCCACCATGAAACCTTGCATTAATTTTGTTTATATTTCCCTGTAACATATTGAGACCTGTAAACAACAGGGCAACAGGTAGGAAGTAGCTAGGATAGCTAGGAAATGTCAGAAAGAAAGTCTTCAATGTACAACTACTTCCAGAGTGTGAGAATGAGTCATATTAATAAAACCATAATATTCTGTAAACAATTATTTTTGGTAGTATAGAAAATACATAATTTTTAGCATTTTTGATGAACACTGTGAAATTTGCTATTTGAAAGTGCCCACTGGAATTTAGAAATGTAAAATAAATATCTCATGTAAAAATGTAAGCTTTTTAGAGATATAAGCCATATTTCATTCTATCATTAAACATAATTTGATTCAAATTATTACATTACATCTTGAAGCCTAAAATATGCACTCACTTTTCATATGTGTCTAGTGATTTAGTGACCAGATCTGTATATCGGATCTACATACCTAGGATCTTACGTTGGGAGGCCTTTCTCATTTAGGCAGCCTATCTAAAGGAAAATAAAGCTTCCACTTTAGATGGCCGCCCTTTAGGAAACAATTCATTTGTCAGAAATCCTCCCTTGCTCTTCCTGGGAAATGGAGATTTCTAAACTGCTGATTGAATAGAGTAAATATGTGGTGTATATGAGCCTTAGAGTTGATGACAGCTTACACATATAATTCTTTTCTTTTTCTAAGAACAAAGATATGGCTGTAGTACTGTTTATCTTGCTTGTACTTTATAGCCCCTGGATGTAACATGAAACAAGAGAGCTATATAATCTTACTTCTACTAGGCCTCACAGACTAACCTATTTGCTTTCTAAAATTCATACTATAAATAGTACACATATATTGCACATATATAATATATGCATTACATATATTGCATTACATATATATATGCAAATATAGCATATATCTTACTGCTTGTATTGGAAACATACAATAAGTTATAATTAATGTACTGGTAAAGTCAAGAAATAATAGCTCAGTTTGAACAAAAAATACAAAAGTTTTTCACAGTCACCAATCAAATGTAAACCTGCCTAATTTGAATATCAGAGAGAATGGTACACTGTACACGATTCAGAAAAGATATCCCTACTTCTATTCTAGTAACGGCCTATAGCAGGGATTACACAGATAATGTTTGTTTAGCGTTTCTGGAATAGCATTAGTACCTTTCCAGGGCCCTATTAAAATAAATAAAAGCTAAAGTTCTTCTTTTACTCTCCAATCAGTGCAGGCCTGCTTCTGCCTTGGGATCTAAGAACTCATAGTGAAAAACAAATTGTGCCAATATTTAATGATGCCAAGTATGAATAAAAGAAAATGTGGGATCCTAATACTAAATCTTTAAGATGGGGTTGCTAAGACAGGACTCGTTTATGTACAAAGTGACCAATCGGTAGAATACAGGAGAAATAAGTAAAGTTAAAAGGAAAAACACATACTATAGTGGGCAGCATGGTGGCTTTAACCTTTGCCAAGCTGGTTCCAACTCCCACAAAAAAGGGATTATTCTGGATCTCACAAAGGGTAGTTCTGTATGAGGTATAACCACACTAGGGATGGAGCCAATGGGCATAATATTTGTTCAGCAAAATAAGTACAAATCACACCCTGCCAGTTTCACCTGTGATGGGTTTTATTATAGAAATCCTTTTGCAAAATACATTCTAACCTTCTGGATCCATAAGAGCATGGTTGTCAATCATATAAGTACCTATCTAACTGCACAGAGACTCCCAATCATTCGGAGACCACACTTCATGTAAAGTTTACAAGCTGGTACTGTCCCACACCTGTGAAAAATAAAGGTATAGCAGCACATTGATGAAGTACTTATATTTCTTTACCTTTATAGACAGAACAGCACATATAATAAACCTTTTTGGCTAATAATGCTGACCCTTCCTTTTTCAGTTTTATTGCTGCTGTGCAGGAGGATTGTGAAAAATTGATCTAGACAGATTTGGATATGTGAAATTAATTTTCTATTTATCACACTACGAGAATATATGGTACTTTTCTATATCTGCCTAGAGCTCAACCTAAAAGATGTTTGTTTCTCATTCTAACAGATACAAACGTGTCTATATGACAGGTCTGACATTAGGAGGAAAGCAAAAGCAGAACACAGCATGCTTCTTTTTACCATTGCTGTGGCACACATTTTTTCTCTGCATAGTATATAACTACTAAATTCTCCTACATCCAACATTCTGAAAGCACTGCCAGTGAAACAAACACAAGAAATGCTCTTCAGACCAGATGACAATTGAGCACTTTTTACATAGTTTAGTTAGTTAATTATGACGGCCTTGATTTTTTTTAGTATTTTTTTAGTACTTACATTACTCAAGCAATATTCCAAAATTGAGGTTACAACATTTCACAGTAAAAAGACTTTACTGATGACCTTGCTTTCTCTGCACAAATATATATTCACCAGAGGCAATTAAAGTTTGCAGTAACATTGCTGAATGTTTATCACTCGGTCATCAATCTCTTAATTACCATAATTAGCCAGTGTCTCAGCAGGCAACCAATGAGGACAGAAGGTACGCAAGAAACACCTTGGAACAAAACAGCCAGTTGACTCTACCTGGTACAGGTCATTGTTAACGTTGTGTTTAGAAAAACAGTTATCAGAATTTGGACAGAAACAGATGAACATTCAATCCTACATAATAATAGCAACATAAGTAATGATACTAAAATTAGAGGTTGGGGACGTCACAGCCTTTGAAGTTATTAATCTATGTGTGTGTGCCAGTGTGAGCTCTTTGTGACCTTGGTTAAACAGTTGTTTAATCCAGAACACTTTAAATGGCACAGTTCAGGTGTCTGTGTCGGCTAATTCAGTCATGTAAAGAAAACCATTTCACAGTGGCCTGTACAAGTCACCAGATCTAAATGAGGTCTGCTCTTTTAACCTATGACTTTTATCTGATATAGGAAGGTATTTTTTTTTTCTTTTAAGAATTCTGATAAGTAATAATTAAACTGCAACTGAGCTATCTCTGACTAAAAAGGGGTTGAAGCCTAGCAGCTCCCTAAACTACCTTCATGTCACTTACCTAAATCTTGGACTTGTTTTAGCACCTATGTGGCCTTATGAATTGGTACATTAGATTTTTACATCATGGCTATTATTGCTCCAGATAGTGATGCCTCCTAAAACAAAACTTCTCTGTAAACCTAACACTAACCCTTTCTACAAACTAAACCTTCACATGGATCCTCTGGTGCAGTGATCACCAACCTTTTGGAGCTCGCGGACCACTAAATGCACTGACTGTGCATGCGCAGGGAGCCGTGTGTCGCTCAAACGGGAAGAAACTTCCCCCAGAGTGACATTATGATGCCAGAACCCTCCCACTCAGGTCTGAGCCTGTGATGGGAGAGTGGGCAGGTTGTGTCCAGAGACACAATCCGCCCACCACCCTGAGCCTGCAGTCTGTACTGGGGACATGGTCCGCGGCTCTGAGCGGTGTCCCCCCCCCAGCTGGGTCCTTCTTCTGACCCCACTGGGGGGTGCACTGGCCAGAGCTGCGGCCCACGGGGGTTTGGGTCCCCTGCTTTATTGTAAACCTGTTCGCAGCCCTACCACTAAATAATAATCCCTCTATTGAAGATATACCCTTCTGCACATAAGGGAAACATCACAATAATTTTGGTGGGAGAATCTATTGTTTTACTATGCAGTTTACTGAGATTTAATGCTGATTTTAGAGTTTTTATCTAACACTGGCATACAAGTAACACCTCAACAGTACTTAGTACTTTATTCCAGGACGTATGCAGAATGAAAACAGTATATAAGCAAAATAGAATTAGTGCTGTACATGTTGCTATAGATTGGCAGTAGTTTACTGTACCCAGAATAGGGTAGTTTACTGTTCTGCATATATACAGCTTGGAATGAATCATTTTAATAATACCCTATTTGCAGATATCATACACATTTTGGAATTCTCTTTGACATAGTATGTATTACTAATAATGTTTTGTTTGCTGCATACAAAGTATTTCTCTTAGAACTTGGGTCCTACCCAATGTGATGCTCTTTTTTGAACATCTCTGAGGAAAATATTTATGAATACCAACATATCCCAAATATTTATAATAGTATTATTATACAGTATTTATATAGCACTGACATATTACGCAGTGCTTTACAAAGTCCATAGTCATGTCATAGCTGTCCTTCAAAGAGGCTCACAGTCTAATGTCCCTACTATAGTCATATGTCATTAATACAGTCTAAGGAATCTTATAGATCTATTGGATCTATTGCTTCTTATATCCAGTATACATGCATATATGTAAGAGACTTCATTTATATTTTATATGGGTTTTAGTTGTTCTCATGGGTTATGGAGACAAAGTCCATTGTCTTCTATACTTATTTTGCAGTGAAATACATTTAAAACAACTTTTACAGTTGTCTGTCTAAGCAGCATTTTTTGCAGGGTTAGGAAACCCATCTCTAGTAGAATCATGATATGCGTTTCCCAATACTGATAAATATTTACCATGGAAAGAGTAATAATTTATAAGTACCATAGGACAAAGATGTTTACAGCCATTTCTGCAACTTTTCAGGGTAACAGCTGGTTGAACTCAAGTTTATTTGAACTATGAATCCCATTAGAGAAATCCATAAAGCATTCAAGAGTGATTATCCCCGATTTTAATTTTTTAGTTGTAGTTGTAATAAAATCCATCTGAAAATCAAAGGCAATAAAGTCTTGCAAGATGTAAATGAATACTTTCTGCACTCTCTGACTAATACGGTATAAGATGATCAGTAGTTGCTAAGTTACTAAAATAAGTTATCCTTTTGTTTAGGCGAGTCAAATCTGTAAAATGAAATATAACAACAATGAAACAATTCATGTTATTGGTTTATTTTATCTTCGTCCTTTTACAGACGACATTACCTTAATTAGCCTATAATTTGATATTTTCTTTTTTATTTCAATGATTTAACTAGTTGCCAAGTACTTTCTGTACATAGTAAGGGAAATATATTTGTTACATATTGCATATGAAAATGGATATGTGGAAAACACAAACTTTGTTTTCAAAGACTGGACACATGGGACTCAAGCTGCCCCTTTTAGCACAGTTTTTTCATAAAAATAATACAAACAATACATCTTGGCATTAAGAAGCAAGTAATGTATTGACTAACTATTTTGGATGTTTGTATGATATCATTACAGCTTTGTAATTTTCTATGTAAAACTTAATAAACATTATTGAAAACAGAAAAGAGTAATGGCCAACATTGAAGTTATATAACAATCTAATTTAAGGACAGCATTACTCATAATATTGAAATTGTCCTAATGCAATACTAAACATGCAAAGAAAGGCAGATATGGCAAGTAGGAAACAACAGAATGAGAAAAGAGGGCAACTTGATACTTCAGAACATACTTCTAAATCACACAACACTCCATAAAATAACTTTATTTACACTATTATCATACCTCCATATACATATTATATAAAGGCAAAGTATATTTTAAAACACAACTGTAGTCTGCAGCTCAAAACTATCCCAATTGTCCCTCTCTTTTTACTACTTTTTTCTTAATTACCTTGACCTTGTACTCTGTAATTCCTCTTCTTACCCCACATGAGGTAACTAAAGGGGCTACAAAAGATCCCCTTGGCATTAGGTGGAGCCTAAAGGCTATGAGGCATGGTTCTCATACTGGTAGACATCCTATACAATATACTGCAAGCCATTATATCTCATATTTACTAAAACCAGAACTGTGCTGTATTACCAGTGAAGTCTGGGCAAACGAAAATGTGTGTTACCAGGTGAAAATAACTACTGACAATTATGCTGCAATGCATCACAATGTTTCATTTTAGAATCAAATATTCTTTAAAAGTTAAGGGGCTTTTTCAAAGTTAACATCAAAATGTAAAACTTGAGCTCTCAAATGCAGACAGGTGAAGCTTTATTTTCCAGCAATGATGTTTACAACTCTCAAGGACAATTATATCCTTTAACATAGCTTGATGTTAAAATGTAGATGAAAGACCATTTGAAAGTAAAACCAAACAAAACTAGCACAAAACCACTTTGTAACAGGTGCCTTTTCTATCTTGCAAGTGCCAGAGCTCCCTATAAATGCATATAAAGTGTTCCAAATATTTGCAGGGGGTTAGGCACACCCCCTCTGTACCTCTCACGTGACTTTATTAGGGTCTGGCAACTGGTTACTCTGAC
The DNA here is from genome assembly GCF_032062135.1 of Pyxicephalus adspersus. Taxonomy (NCBI): domain Eukaryota; kingdom Metazoa; phylum Chordata; class Amphibia; order Anura; family Pyxicephalidae; genus Pyxicephalus; species Pyxicephalus adspersus. Next base: position 75,604,709 of record NC_092860.1, read on the forward strand.
ATCAAGCGCTGCAATGTGGTAGGTAGCTGGGAGTGTCCCATGTGTCTTTCTAGTTGATGGATTGAAGGGCACCTGTGTTTCTCCTATGGAAAAGACTTTGAGAAGGCCCAAAAAGTAGTGGAAAAGGAAATCTATAAGATAAATACCAAGGCTGCCATTATCTCTGATTGTAAGCTCCTCAAGCTCACAGGCTCCTCCTGTGCCACTGTCTGTACAAGTCTGTCATTTGCAACCCCTATTTATTGTTCAGTGCTGCGTAATATGTTGGCGCTATAAAAATCCTGTTTACCAATAATAATAGCCTCCTTTTGCTGAAGTTAGGTGTCTGGTTGTCTCTAGTTGGACACTTCCTGAGACACCAACCCAGAACAAGCATGCAATTTATAAAAGTAATTTATGATCTGGTCCTAGCGAAGTTAAAACCCCTGATCTGCATAATTTCATTTCAAACATTTAGAATGTAATAAAACCACTGGCTAACAATGACAATATTTTTTCTGTAAAATTAGAGGTCAGCAGGGCAACCTCCACATTTTTACAGTACAAATATGTTTTTTCTAAATCAGGTTTAAGAATAATTAAAACCTTTGCATTTTAATTTAATGTGTTTGACAAAAAACACGCTTATTGCATTTTTTGATACATATTCTTACAAATCTATGTTTCTTAGAGTATTTATACAAATAAAAAGCGCCAAACACATCACAATAAATCTAAACCTATTATATGGTATAGGAAAAGCAAAATAAAATACTGTTAAAAATTACCTTTTTAAATGTTACATGACATCTTCTGGAAGCCTTGCAATTAGTAGATATCAGATGTCAATGATCTGGAAGAAAACATAAATAATAGATTACATCATGTTTTAAAGTCACTTGCCATAAATGCCCAATAACAAGATAGCTTCTACTATTACCAAAGAACTGATCATGAACAAGGTATTTATTTTAATTGCTGGTGCATTTTTTTGTTGCACTAGACTTTTTTTGCGCTGAAGTTGATTTAAAACATTCTAGGACATGGATTTGGGGAAAACAATGTGCCAGTACACCCCACTCATTGTGACCTGGAATTTCTCCTCAGTCCTCCTGCTCTACCTTTAGGCTCCAAGTCAGCAATGTTAGCTAGACAGCAGAAACAACATGGATGGCATTCATGGGGAAAGACAAACACATTTAGGCATTATTTAACAAAGATAAATAATGTATAGCTTTCGAACACAGAACTCCAACTGTATTAATAAAAATAGTAATAATAAAAGTATAAATAAAAACAGTATTAACAGTATCGATTTACAAAAACAATGTAAAAGACAGACACATTGGATATTTGTTCATAATAATCGAACATCAATGAGTCTAAAAGATTACCAAACTTTGGAGCAGATTTATAGGATAATTAGGATTTGTTGTTGAATTTGGTATAATTCTTAAGACCTCATTAACAAAATGATATTCAAAATATAAAAATGAACCAATGGACCATTTTGATGGTCAGGGGGTTACCAAGAATGGCACAAATATAAGTAGTGTGCTCTGCATGGCTGATTTTATTGGGGGGGTGGGGGGACCCTGGAAATTAATTAAGATATCAAACAGTTGACTATACCCCAGGCCTGTGCCAGTTTGTGGTTTGAGTAGTACCATTGCCAGGACTTTGGGGCTATTTATATAGGCTATATATTGGGGCTTTGCACTTACATTTGTATTTTATACTTGTAAGTTTTTTTTTTTAATAAACTAATATATATGCATAATATTTAATATAAGGGTGTATTTTCAGGTTTCTTTTTGTCACAGTTCTCGAGACCCACTGAAGGAGGAAATTAGAAATCAAACTGTAACCCTGTAGTAAAGCTATCTCAAAATCAGTTCCACTCCCCCTATTTAAAGCATTGGCTTTCTGTTCGACAGAAGAAATAAATATCCCCCCTTATTTATAAATTGACATTGCTCCATATTGATCCTTGAACAGCAGTAGAAAGTATAAAATGTCAGAGCTGCATCATTTAAGGCTTGTTTGAGTAGTATGTTAAGTTACTGCTAGAATCCTATAAGGTTTTAGCTAATGTTTCTATAAAAATGTCCTTTATCTGGGATACTGGCAATGAATAAATCAACCAAGCAACTATTTCACACGTGTTTAAAATAACAGTAACATTTTTGTGAAAAGGACAAGAAAAACTGAAACTGGTTCATAGTGGTGGAACAGGAAATAGTAAAATTGCAGGTGACTAAGGTCATATGGGGCATTTTTAAAGAAATGCAGACAATGGAAAAGGGTGGTGAACCAGCACACAGAAGCAGGTTTTACTACAGAAATGTCTCATATTTAGACAGCACTGAGACAGGGCTGCTAGTTCATAAGATGTTACATTATGCTATGTCACTGTTAGCAATTACAGTCACTTTTAATTTTTTGAGTCAGTTTGCCTCAAATTAAACATGCATCATACATGTTACCTATCAAAAATTACTTTCATTGGTATACATATATTGTAAAGAAAAGTACATAAAATAATTAATCCTAATATTTATCTCCCAACGGGAAGAGCCCTAACACTTCTTGTTCTAGAGATGCAACAGGAAATGGAAGTAAATGGAGGAAAATTCTCCTCTTGTCCCAATTGAAAGACACTTACCTTTGGGTTGCCAAATTATAAAAAAAAAAGCCTTCAACAAAGTGATTTTTCTGAATTAGCTAAAAACAAATTATTTCAAGTGAATAGTTGTACTGGGATGACATTTAAATCCGCACCACATCCTACTAATTTACATTTAAAGCCAAATTGTTTCTGTGATCAATCAAAAATCCTGTTTGTGATGGGGATTTTTCAGGTGCTTACAAATAATTGAAAGTAATAAAACAATATATCATTTATTATGTATCACTTTAAAACATGTCACAAAAAAACTTGCATTAATACATATGCCATAATTGCATCATACAGTCCATATGTACCATTATTGTAGATTGATTTGCATTCTAAAGCCTTTGACACACTTCACCCATAAGCTTCCTCAGAAGGACATAACGTTTCAAGCACAATAAATGTATATTTCTACCAGTACTTCAATGTGTAAACTCCCCAAAATCTCCAAGACAGGTCAATTATGTTTCCCCTATTGCAGGAGTATATATAGCAAGTAGCAGCCAATAAACTATTGATGCAGTTTTAGGTACTGTGACCCCCTAAATGTCAAATAACCTTTTTACTTTCAACACAGTGTAAGCATAGCAAGACCAGGTTTAACCCGTAACGGTTTATTCTGGATTCAAGCTGGCAAAAAACACTAGCACTGATCACCTTGGTAGTTTTCTGTGTAGTCTTGTCAGGATCACAGCCTCCTTAGATTAACACACATGAATGACCAGTGTCATGGGCCATAGGTGGTATTAGTGGAATGGTGGCCAGCATTGCAGCACCTATAACAGGCAATGGGCCAATAAGCAGAGAGGCATTGCCTCATTGACCCACTATATTGGCCAGCACAGCCTTCTCTTCCGGCACTTGCTGAACTTATGCAAAGGTCCAGCGTCAAAAAAGGAAGAGATGGGGTGGCAAGTGTTTATATTTTCTCTTCCCTCTGGGGCAACAAGTAAAGTGTGATCCACAGAGAATGTGCAGTGCTCTATACTGGCCCTAGAAAAGATAAATTGTGGTCCACAGAGAAAGTACAGTGCCGTGTACTGGCCCAAGAAAAGGTAGGGGGTGAACCACAGAGAAGTGCAGTACTTTGCACTGGCCCCAGCAGCTGTGAACGGTACTGCTTTGCATGTAGTAAAGTCATGTCAGGCATTTTTGGCGCTGTATGGAACCTGAAGTAACTGCTGATGCACTTGACAGTCACTTCTGTTATAATGAAAGCCTACCTGTCAACTGTTTATATCCTGAAGACCCCGCTTCTGCTTTATATATGAACCTGCTACTATGTAGAATGCTTGAAATGAAAACATGTGAGGTGGTAACCTTCTTAAACCCTGAACTTTGCAAGTTGTAATTTTCATCCTCCAGATCTATTACTTAGTAAGTTTTTGGCCTGGAACAGTTATGCAGCAAAGACAGAACTTCTCATGCTGCAAAAGTCGGGGTCAGTCAAGTCAAATCTAGTCAGTGACTCACCAAAAAATGAAAGTAACATATAGGAATTAAAAAGGGGACAGCTTGTACAGATTCCCTTGAACACGATTTCCCTATACATAAGTGAGCTCCATTAACTCCCTTCTTCCCACTGCAAATCCACTTAAATAGATTGCAGCTATTTCTTGCCATTCATTTCCAGCTGGAAATGATTAATAACATGAAATTATTGGCTGCAAACAGCTGCACTTTTAATGTCAATACCGTTGAAAATATATTATGTTCCATCACGATATTAACACCTCTCTAGACAATTTTTGAGAACACAGCTTCTTTACTTTCAAGGCTACCTGAATTCCACATTTAGGAAGCCCCAAATGACAGTTCTCACTACCTATGAGGAAAGGTCATTACATTTCTAACATTTTTTTATTTTCTCATCACTTTTTTTCTACATGCCTTATATAACCTGGGTATTTATCTTTTTAACAATGCATCCGAGTTGAAGCACTGGCATTTATTATAATTTAATCTCCTGTCGGCACATTTGCTTGTTTACATCCCCATCTGCATATGTGATATTTTTCTTACATATCTCAGTAATGTGGTTACATTAAATATTCACTGCCAGCATCTGTATGACATGATAAGTGATGACAGAGGAGTAGCTGCTGACATTTGCCTATAACATCCTGCAGCATTTAGCTAGTGGAGTTTGTGTACTCAAGGCACAAACAGAGCATGATACTCTTTAATGTACTACAGAAGAAGAGGATATTTCAATAGAATGGCCTCTAAGGGTTAGTCCACGAATTTCCACAAAGAGGCAACTAAATTATTAAACGGATGATTACACTTTGAAGCAGCAAGTGCTCTTAACAATAGGGTATATTTTTGTCAAGTTAAACTTTATGCCAGCAGCTAAATACATAGTTGAATGCAAATATGGAAGCTGTGTTACTTGTGAATTTATTTGCAATTCTGTTCAGCTACCCTTGTGATCCAAGCAACTTTCCCTAACAGCATTGTCAGATATTCAAAAAAGCAGCAGCATAATCGTCAAAAGACCCCCCACCTGCAGACTACTGAGCAAACAATGAAGAGGCATCAGTACACTATGGCTGGTAGGGAGGTTGAGGGAATGGTACTGCTTCTTCATGCTAGTAAATCCACAGCAACCCCAACATTTTTAGTCAGGGGCCACAATCTGAAAAAAAATTTGCCAGAGGGGCCAGGTCGATGGTAGAATGGGTGGGGTTATGTCATCACGACACCCCTGAACATGATGTCATGATGGCATAACCCCGCCCACTCTCCCATCACAAATCTGAGCCTGTGATGGGAGAGTGGGTGGGCTGTGTCACCGCCCACTCTCCTAAAGCTGGCTCAGATCCAGCGATGTGTTCCACGGCTCTGGCCAGTGCCCCCACCCCTGGCGGTGTCCTTCTTGCGACCCTGCTTGGGGTGGAAACATCCCCATTGGGCCATATATGGCCCCTGGGCCGTAGTTTACCCATGCCTGCCATAGAACATGAAAAGGGCAGCAGTGAGTGGTTCAGTACCGCTCACTGCCACCCACTGTCAAATCTTCAGACAATGGTACTTTAGGAATGAGCACTGAGGTGCAAGTGACCAAGTGAATCGCTTGATCCTATTTTTTTCATTTACTTAAACTAGTTGTATTTAAAAGCAATCCTTAATGCTTTCAATGGAAACTTACTAAATTCATTGTTGTGTTCTACATTTGTCTGAAGTTTGGCATGAACTGTTCAATGATCAAATGATGTTACAGTCATATGATACTGTCTTCAGCCAAGAAATCACTCACTTTTCAAGTTCTCTCTGTTCCCTGACCCCATTACATACACACTGTATGTCTGCAGAAAAAACAAATTCTGACAGATTATACATTGTAGTCATGAAGACAAAATCATGGATATGCAGAACTGGTCAACGATTATAAAAAGTTTTAGGGGTTTTTGGTAAAAAGCTTCATTCATGAGAAATCACAGGGCAATATTAGAAATCAGTATCAACAAAAACTAGGCATCTGTTCACTGTATGTTATCGGTACTGCAAAAGTATTTTAATTATACATAATGCTTATCTATATCAAGGTATTGATGACAGGAGCACAGAAAGCACTGGCATGAATACAATCTAAACTTCTACCCTCTCATTATAGCAGTGATAAGGGTGGTAACCCATTTTTAATGACATGTTTCTTTTTTAAAAACATGCTTGACCACTTCATTACTATCATAGGAAACCCCTTTGATTACCAGAGCAGTTTTTCAGTTCTATGGTGTGTGAGTTTGACTTCTATCCTTTCATTAATTAATTATTATTTTTTTACAACAAATAAGGCTTTTATATCCTTTAATAATTTTGCACCTGATATGTTTTTGTGTTGTTAGCTAATATATCAAAAAAATTACAGAATAATATATTAAAGAATATTTATACCGAGCACTATATACACAAAGACTATATACCTAGCACCACATGGACAAACACATAGTCTAACAATAAATCACTTCTTTTTTATATTTATGTATGTATGTATGTATGTATGTATGGAGGAGGAGATGTTATGTTATTCACAGAGAGTTATAGCACGGGTTGTTCACTGAATGGTAGCAACTGGCGTACTGACACTCGTGGCCTTGTCTCGAGAGAGGTAAGTAAGGGTAGCGACCGGTGTTGTGACTCATTTTGACCCATACAAGTTCTAGCAAAAAGGTTGTATACCAAGCAAACTTTTTTGTGTCCAAACAGGACACTTATACCAAGTTGGACTTATTCCAAAGCGGAGTTATACCGAGGTACGTGTGTGTTTATATAGAGTACCAAGTTGGACTTATTCCAAAGCAGAGTTATACCGAGGTACGTGTGTGTGTTTATATACAAAGAACTATATATACTAACAAAAAAATCTATAAACACTAAAAAAAATAACAGTAAAATACTATTTGTAATTTTATATGCACAGGAGGATAAAACAAAAATATGTGTATAAGCACTGCCAATGGCTGACAAGCAAACAAAGATGATACATGTATACAGGCAGATGGTTTTTGAAGGTGCAGACAAACGATAAATAATAATCAAGGATTTGGCAAGAGTTTTAGTAAGACAGCCTATACAATAGAACATAAAAGAACCTATCATTTGAAAAAAAAAATATACAAACCAGCATCTAATACTTTGCTTTTACAGTTGAACTTAAGCCATACGAACAGACAAATCGTTGGCACTTTCTGATAGTTCTAACGCTTGCGCCTACCACTGTCACCTCCCCAAAATTCCAGTTGGCGAGTGAGACAGCCTGCCACAGGTAAAGCATGATATCAAGGGTGGGCAGACGGCATGGGTGCATACCTAGTAACAGTGCGCAGCAACTGTGGAGGGAAAAAAGTGCTGCAACCAGTTCTCTGGTCAGAAGCATTTTCTCAGGGAAGTAAAATGCGAGCTGCCAGCATACTGCAATGTATACAGGAACAACTGTCTAAAAATAAATGATTCTGAATATGATAAGGAAAGGGACAGGAATAAAAACACATTGTTATGCTTTGCAGTGTTGGAGTTTAAAGTGACAATAAAAAAAGATGACCTGTCATGTTTTGTACAGCATTTAATAAATCTAGCTGCAGCTCATGCAATATTAATGTTGAATAATTTGTGCAATGAAAAAAATATGTGATTTACCTACAGAACAAATGTAAATCACCCTTCCTTCCTAGATATCTACCACTGTTAGAACGAAGCCTAGCAGGTTCATTGGCAAAGCCAGGGTGAATAACAGGATACCTGGATCAAGGCCAGCAATGCCATATAAGATACATAGTTATAGAAGGTTAAATACTCTTGGTCAAATATTTTCTGTTTTCCTAAATGGAAGTTTTAGGGACGTCTACAGTGACCAAAGAAAACTTTGTTTATTGTACAAATCTCAGTGCAGAATTACAGCAAAACTTTTTGATACCCCAACAGTCTATACAACAAAAAATGTTTGTGATTTCTCACAATTACCTGTTGGTTTTCTTCTTTTTTTTTTTATTTTGACTTTAATATTTTTCAGAGATTATTTTGTGGACTGCTTCTTAGCTGTCTGCCGATTACTGATAGTGATATAGGGGTTTAGGTATGAACACTTTATCAGCCTATAGGCAGCTTTACTAGAAATGTTTCTAGTTCTTTTAGACCTTGTTAGGTTGCTTCGCCTTAGCTTACAATTCATAGCAATATTCTAGAAAATAGACATTTCAGATGGGAAGTTCTTTGATATCTCCAAATAGACATTTCTTGCATCATAGCTGACAACCATCTGTTTTTTGTCTTGTTTTTTTTTATTTGCTTTTTTTTTTAATTCTGAGAGGTTCTGAGGATAACTGAACCTATGAAGTGCAAAATTGTTTTCAGCTGACTTGGATTAAAGTAAAACATGTGTGCAGAAATAAAAGCAGCTGATTCTGACCTATACTTAAAATACTAGTTTGTGGGCTTGCATACTATTTCAATAGTTTCAATATATTCTGAGGCACAAATTTTTAACAAGTTTTACAGGATCTGTAAATCAATACTTTTTAGGACTTAAGCAGGCAGCTAGTTAGTAATTTTTGTCATAGGCAATAGGTAAAATGGCCATATTTTGTTCTATATAAAGTATAAGTTCCATTTAAAGTATAACAATAAACTTATCTTGTTTACTCCATTTGATATTTTATATATATTATTTAATGTGTTTTGCTATATCATCCAATAAGTATATTCTTATAAAGCATATGCTTTATTGATTCTGCCTGAAACCCAGCACTGTCCTGTGCCCAGTGAACACTGCAGTTTCATCTCAATGTTATCAGGAGGCAGGTAAGGACTACAAAAAAAATAACCAATATGGTATGGAAATGTGAAAAGTTGTGCTTTGTAGTCCAAACACACATTCAGTCCTAGTGTGTCAGTGTTGATATTTCGCAGATAAAAAGCAATGATTAAGTGTTGTCACTCTAAGACAGGAAGTGTGCTACTTGCAGAAACACCAAGTTAAAATAAAGAGAATAACTAAAGAAAGAAAATTACGCAGTCCCCACATCTAAGGATTTATAAGTGGCAATACATTATATTTGTGTTATATGTGTAATTTTAATACACTTCAAAGTCTAATCATGAAAGTATACATATCAACACTCAATAAACTCACATGCATTGAATAATGTCCACAGCTGTAATTCTCATAAAGTATCGTGTTTGTTCTTCTCTTATGTGTCCCATCTTCACATTTATAATGAAGATTTTATTAAGACTTTGATAGCATTTTTTGATATTGTTCTGATTGGGATTGTTGCATAATTAAATTCATAACTGGTCCTACAATATAAATATGAAAATGATAAAACAAAACAGTGCTTCATGTCATGTCTACAAGCTATCAGAATTTAGTAGTCTAAGAAATGTTTAATTAATGATTCATTTGTACTCCCATTATCTAAGTGTGGCCATGCAAAGTTCAAATAGGCTAATTATTGGCAGATAAAGCTGCTGTTACATTTTAGTTAGACAGCTAACTGTACAGATAGTTAACAGCTGGGATGGGAAATAGTTGTAAAGGCTGAAGCAGAATGTGTATGAAGATATGTCTTTTTCTTCTTCATCCCCAGCATGATGCATTGAACTGATGCTTGCTACTGTAGAGCACAATACATACACAGCTGGACACACTGACAGCAGCTTCACAGAACTCTTCAAAGGGCAAACACAAAATCCAATAGGAAATGGCAACAGTCTAAGAATAAAAGCCAGACAACTGTGCAAGACCGTGTGCAAAGGCAAAGTGCAATAATGTAGTCATAACACTTGGTCCTACAGTCTCTCTGTAACTACAGGTAGCAAACCCTTTGACAGGCAAACCAACTGCACTAAAGATTTGCTCATATTGTGATAAATGCATAACAGCCTTCAAGGCAGAGTGTCTTTTCAGCACTTTAATTGTGGCTGGTTCTCCAGCAGGCAAAGCTATAAGGTAAGGTGAGGGGGCATGATCTGTACCCACTCTTAGCATTTTGTCTTCCATTCTGTAGCCACTGTTTTCCGACAGTCAATATGTGAACTAAAACCTTTGATCTATGATACAAAAGGCAATTGGCAGCTGTCAGTATCATCTTCCAAGAACCCCTTAATAGGGTCGTACACACTAAAGTTGGGTACACACATGAAATTATTGTCATTGGAAAGGATCGACAAAGGACTGCACGAAGCATGAACAAATGCTGTACATACAGCACCGTTCTGTTCTATGGAGAGGGGAGGGGGAGAACAACAGAGCGGCACCCTGCTGCGCGCTCTGCCCCTTCACTTGCATTAGGATTGTTCGTCGTCCATCGTCCGGACGGTCGTTTGGACAATGGATGACGGGCGATGTACACACGCCAGATTCTCATCCGATATTGGCCCCGAGCCGATTATCGGGTGAGAACCATTGAACGTGTGTACGTAGTTTTAGGCTCAGATACCACTGGATACTAGCCTTGGGAAGAGGCAACTTTTTTTTTCAGTATCCCTTGGAACACTAACATTATTTTTAACTAGTATTTATATAGCGCTGAGATATTACACAGCACATTCACAAGTTCATAGTCGTGTCACTAACTGTCCCTCAAAGGGGCTCACAATCTAATGTCCCTACCATAGTCATATGTCATTACCACAGTCCAAGGTCAATTTAGGAGGAAGCCAATTACCTTATCTACATGTAACTTGGGATGTGTAAATCCGAGTGCCCAGGGGAAACCCACACAAACACGGGGGAACATGCAAACTCTATGCAGATAGTGTCCTGCCCAAGATTTGAACCTGGGTCCTAGCACTGAAAAGGCCTCCTTGCTCCCTACTAGAAATTGCTACAACCTCTGCAGATTGCAGAACACTCAGGTCAACCTCCTGGAGATAAGGGGTACTGTATCACTTCTAATGTCTAACCTGCTTGTAAAAACATGTGTCCCAAATGTTTTTGCTGAAACTTCAGAGATAAGAAGAGTGCTGTCCAAACACAGAAACATGTACTATAAGTAAAAGCAGATATCCCATTGCTTTTGATTTATGTCAAGAGATTTGCCAGAGGAGCAATCAATATTGCCTTACTTATCTGGCACAACAGATCACTAAATGACTGTTTGGGGACAACTGCTGTCATTTCCTATGGAGGAGGATGCAGTGAAGTTCATCGTTCCCCTTCCCCTCTTCATAAAACTTAGGTACTGTTTATACAGCGCTCCTTTGTTCTCCTGTCACTGGAAACGATCAGGAAAAATTGTTTCCAGCAACAGAAATTTAAGGTCTGTATGCAGCTTTACCATCAGTTTAGTTTTCCTCTGCCATCTGTAAACATATTAAGTTTTATTTTCTAATTATATCGTTGGCTGTCCAGGACATAAGAAATCACTTTAATTCTCCAACAAGTTTAATGAAGGCATTCTAACTAGCTAGAGGCACAAGGTCCAATGTAATTGTTAAATCATAGATTTGTTCCCTCTGCTTAAGCAAACAATTTTGTGACAAAGCCATTTATTGTAGTGTCACCACGCGAATAACAGATGCTGAGCTGAAAAGTAGAAACAGATAAAACTTGTAACTCAATGAAAAGACTGTTAAATTAACATAAATTTTATGTGACTGACAAAGTGAGAAAAGGCAGAGATGTAAATTTAGACCCTGTTTGAAAAGGGAGATACTTCTACAGCATTTTGATAACAAATGAGATGAAAAACAAAATATATATTCAACTAAAGATTTGTAGTATGCCTAGAGGCAGTGCTATATGGCAGCAGGTACATAAAACTTATGTGTTTACTGTCTAAAGCAGACATTGACGTATATATTAAATAGGATAATGCACAATTACCAAAACTATAGACAATAAAATAAAGGAGGTTTAAAACAAGCTATTCTCTTTTATTGTATACTTATGCATTCTAAAACATCCTTAAAGCAAAACTAAACCAGCAACACTCACCTGTGCATTCACAGCTCAGCTTTTTTTACAGGTACTCTGAGTGATCAGGCGAGTAGGGATTATTGAAGAAGGGACACCGCCTGTCCCTATCTGCAATAATGACCTGCCTGATCATGGAGTTTATAAAGTTAAACTTTAGTTCATCTTTAAAGATCAGAACAAGAAGCTCAGTTCAGGTTGGCTTCTAACAGCACAGAAACATATGCTGGTAACAGTAATAGGGAAAGAGCAAATAATTCAATAGTTGAAAATGACATGTTTCCACAATGCTTGCAGATACAGGGATGATGCAGCATTTTTCAAAGTCCATTGTTATATTACTAACTGTCCCTCAAATTGGCTCACAATCCCTACTAAAGTCATATATCATTACCATAGTCCAAGGACAACTTTGGAGGGAACGCAGAATAATCCAACTCCATGTTTATAGGGATGTGGGGGAAACCAATGCAGACACAGGGAGAACATACAAACTTCCAGATAGTGTCCTGGCTGGGATTCAAACCTGTGACCTAGTGCTGCAAAGGCAAGAGATAACCACTGAGCCAACCCTATTCACCAAAGTATACAATTGGTAAAGGCATCAAACCTGCACTTTAAAGTTAATGTGAGGCAAACATGTACAGAGACATATGAGATACAAATGATTGAACTTGCAAACTTCTGTTGTATTCAGTTCATTCACTTTTTAAATTTACACAGCCCTCCTACACAGCACAGATAAATGGATAAGACCACTTTCTCATAGTCATAGTTTTAGACTGTAGAAGGACTATGGTAATGCCACACGCTTTTTAACTGGGCAACTAAAAGTAGCAGCTGCTAAATAGGAGGGATGAAGTGAAAGAAAGAGGTTTTGACTCTAAGTCACTTTGATGAGTGATGAATCATTAATTAGGTTATGTTGTAAACACGTTTTCATACATAATCATACGATCAAATACATGCGAATATACATCCAGTTTAGTGGAGATAGCACTAGACTTGGATATATCTAGACCAGGGGTAGGCAAACTCCAGCCTTTAGGGCAGATACCGCCGCCTAGCCAGTAGTCAGTTACGGCCTAACGTCCCCCTGGTCGATCTGGCCTAATCCGGGCTGGCAGGTGTCGGTAACCTGCGGCTTCAGAGCCGCATGCAACTCTTGAGCTTCCTTGTTATGCCTCCCTTCCCTATTTACTGCGGCCGACGTTACCACTTCCGCCGCTGGGGTAAAGGGACATTACCTCTCCTCTGTATTCATTGCGTAGGAGAGAGATTTCCCTTCAGAGGCGTTCCTGGGGGGGATGGAGCCATCAGTGCGGGACTCAAGAGAGAGTCCAGCCTAGCGTGCCTTCTTGACCTCCTAAAATGGCCTAGTAGCCAAAAAAGTTTGCTAACTCCTGATCTAGACAATAATTTCTGTCTGTATGGTAATAATAACCATAAAAATGCACAAATAATCCCGACATGTTTTGCCTTGATGGGCTTCTGCAGGGGGGTGCGTTTATTTGAGAGACATAACGGTCTGTATTCCTAAACATTATTGTTTGCAGAGAAGGATATAAAGCAATATCAATATAACACAAAACACAGGAGTGATCAAAATCAATATGAACAACAATGTCAGTAGTGTCAGTATAATACAAACCCGAAATGATCAGCAATGGTGATGATTTATATACAATACATAATTCAATTAATGATCCATCACTTATTTGGATTTAAAACCTCTTTCTTTCACTTCTTCCCCCTTATTTAGCATTTTACCCAAAGATGTGACTCCCTGATCACCCAACTGGAGAAATATTCAACCACCACCTTTCCTTAAATAAAAGTAGCAGCTGTTTAAGGAGCTTATCTCAAAAACAACTCTGCTTTATTTAAAATATATTTAACTATATACTAATGAATACAGATGCATGTGGTATATACCTTTTAAATATATATAAATATATCCTAAAGATATACATTCTACATTTCAGAAATATATTTCAGTCTTGACGTCACAAATGAGACATTCAGGCAACAATACCTAAATATCATGAATATAAAAAACATGATCCTTCAAAGTGAACTCTTGTTAGTGATCATTTACTAAATGTTACTAGAAAGAGAAGACAACGAGAGAAAAAGGCAGGAATAGGAAAGTACAAATGTAGAGACTTGAGGGGGTATTTCAGCTTTAAATCTCTTTATTTGTTTCTATAGACGTATTCTATAAAAAAAATAATAAATATAGTATCTGTGGATACTAGGCCCTGGCGGTAAACAGTCAAGTACAGTAGCATGTTAAGCCTGACCAAGCTATTGATTCACCAGTCCAATGGCAATGATTTAAAGATGCTTCAGTGTTTCTAATTAGAATGATAGCAGGTGGAATTATTTTCCCAACCACAAAGGAATGGCTATAAAGACAAATGCAGGTAGTTGTACACCACAATGAGCCTGCATTTCCCAGAAGTAATAGGTTATATAAGTTAGTGGTAAGGATGAATGTGCTTAATTACCTAAGTTCACTATAATAATAACTAAAATAAATCAGTAAAAAAAAGTCACTGTACAAACCTAAATATTATAGCTGAAGCTTTAGTTGAAGTAAGTCCAATATGCAAAAATAGGAAATAAAAATGTCAAAGAGTTTGTTTTAGTAGAACATTTTTTGTTAAAATGCAATAAAAGCAGCTCAACATTGAATATTGCATTGATTACCTTGTTTATCATTTTATGACAATTTTTACTTAATGCTCAATTTAAACATAAATATGATTATAATTATTGTTCAAAACTAAATAATCATTCACATGTTGAAATACATATTAATTAGTTTGTCTTATAAAGCATTATTTTATCATCACCTCAAGTTGTTCTTTTAACTGCACTGAACAATAGTCACCTCAATGGAATTCCCTGTAATCACCAGTCTAAAACTACTGGTATTTTAAAGCAATTTTTTTACCTTCTCGTCATGGCCTATTACTTCCCACCTAATCACAACAGTCATTATTAAAAAGATATTGCTTAAAATATATGTATTTCCACATGTTAATTGTGCCTTGAAGGCATGTATTTGATTAAACAGGAAAAAAGCACTGCCATGCTCTTCTTCTAGAATAAATGAGAAGATTTTTCATGAAACTACTTATTCTCCATCTTGGATAATTGGGGTTTTAAGCACAAATTCCTTAAATGAGTCAAAGTTCTATATATTACAACCCCTCAGGTTATTTAAATTACAGCTGGATACCAATTACCTCAATTTACGATATATATGAGCATGCGCCCGCTCCCCGCTCCCTATTGTTTTCACAAATATTTAATTGCAATTAAACCCACCATTTCCTTCCCAAACATTTTTTTTTCACCCAACAGAAGATCATGACCTACATGAAAATGATGAATTATGATTAATTCAAACCTGCTACAAGATAATATTATATTCTCCTGAGTCACTTCTTGTTTTCCATAACTGGATATCTATCTTCATGCAGATTACCAACCTTATTACCTAATTACTGATGCACAGTACTATCAAAAACTTGAAATAGCTACACATCTAGAGAAAAGACGATATTACTGCTGTTAAAATAGCACTGATCCCCAAATTCCTGTATTTCCTGTAGAGATTTACATATTTAAAATTTTATTTTTTCAGAATAAAATACAAAGATTTGTATTTGGAGAAATCAGGACTGGAGTAGAATGAACCACCCTACATCATTCTGTTTTACAAATTTGTGCTATAATATCACACTTTTGCTCCTGGCTACTATTAACTCTTTTTCCGCACCCCCTAATCTTATACAACTGAATGGGATACAGACTTTCCAAAAAAATCATTCAATCTTACCCTCAACACTGCTTTCAGAGTTGTTCTCTCATTGTATCTCAAGTACACCTAAACATGTATAAGATGGGCATGGTAGAACACTTTAAGGTTGTTGGTGTGCTGCTGTTGTAAGGCAGAAAATTTTACCCCTGGTCCCTTCAATCCCAGGTTTTTTTTTTCCTTTTTCCTTTGCTTTTTGTTCTTTACTTCATTCTCCCTGCTGTTTCCTCCAGAACCCCTTTCCTGCTTATTTAATTCCACCCCTCTATATTCAGTAAATGCATCTACAAATTAACAAACATAAAAGCTGTTAACATCCACATCATTTTGAAACCATAAATAACAAACATAGCAAATGAAAACAAGCAGAAACATTCAAAAGACCTACTTACATTTTTATCTTGAACAGGAAAAACGAAAATAGAAAAATAAAGAATAGGGGGAGGGTATTTTCCACTAACTTAAACACCAACAGTGAGAATAAATTCCAACCTTTACTGAACCAAAGATTTGTACGTATCTGAGATTTACACTGACCAGGTTTCCAAAAAACTATCTAATCAATCTGAATGTATTGCATTTCGAGTTTACAAAAAACAATCTAATCTATCTGAATGTATTGAAATTCCATTTGTGGGATCTCACAGACAGCCCCATGGAAATTGGAGGGTCACCACTAGAGCCCCATAAAAGGTATATGAGACACTTGGCCATGCTTAACAAGAGAGAGAGGTCTTGTATTTTCCTAACAACACTTCTTGAATATGAAAAAGACATGTTTCGGGGGGGAAGATACCAGAGGTTCTAATATATGCTGATGTGGAGCATTCTGCCAACTTCTTGATGACAGTGGTAACACCTATCAGTGTTGTCCAGGTACCACTTTTTCAGCTTGTCCGCTGTCGCATACCACTGTGTCAGAACCTTGGAAATCTCCTGTACTATAGTGCTAATAATACATGCTGTCCCCCATTGGTCTTTAGGGAACACTAGACCTTTTTCACATGCTCCTTGAAAATGGGGGGCCTTCTGGGCGCTCAGCGTATTTAAAAATTGATAAATAAGGAAAGTAAAATAGGCCACTGGGTAACAAGTAAATGCAGCTGTTCAAAGGCTGATGGATGCTGAGGGAGGTGTAGTCCGTATTTAGGACCACCATGAAAACTTCAAATCTTCCTGAACTAAACCAGAAAGCAATCGTCTCTTAAAAATTTTACCATTGGCTAAATTTAAATCTACCACTCTTAGAGGGGATTCAACCATCTATATGGGAAGAAATGGTTTGACTAGTCCCAGCATAAAATCTGGGTTGCCTACCAATGGTGTAAACAAACCAGAGGAGACTAGTTCACCTTATGAAAAATGTTCAAAGTGGTTCCAATAGTGGAATGTGAAACAGTGAGGAGGGTATATATTTGGTCTTTTACCAGGGTGAATGTTCTAGATACAACTAAAAGTCTTGTCATTAGCAACCCAGTGCTTACGGTAAGTATGACAGTCTGAACAAGAATTCTGGCTAGATTACCAGCCTAGTAGTAAAGCAGCATAATGGCTCAGAGGTTAACACTCTGACATTTGCAGTTCTGGGTCCCGGGTTCAAATCTCAGCCAGGACACTATCTGCATGGAGTTTGCAGGTTCTCCCTGTGTCTATGTAGGTTTTCTTCCACATTCCAAAAAAAACATCCAGTTAGGTTAACTGGCTTCCCCAAACAATTTACCTTAAACAGTGGTAATGACATATGACTATAGTAGGGATACATGACAAAGGTCTGGTGACCAGCTAATGGCTTTTATGGACTCTACTGCCATGCCACAGGAATTTACTGAAAAGGGATTGTATTGTACTAAGACATCATGGTGGGCTGAAATCCTATGTATCGTAATGTTTTGAACATGTAATCCCACGCCACCCTAATGAACACCTTCTCTGCATCTGTAGAGAGGATTATTCCCTGTTCACCACAGGAAACGGCCTAATGTAGCAAATTGATAGCTTTAGTGGTGTTGTCCTAATTTTTTTAATATACTAATACACGCATGTTTCTTGGCTGTTTTTGGCCTCCCTAGATGGCCCTGGAAATAACCACCTCAGAAGCCAGCCAAACCTTTTTGTTTGCTATACTGGCATTTTATCTACTATCGTTTGCATAATGTAATTTTTTTTTTAATTTTAACTCAAACCCATTTAAAATGAGTAATGATGAATAAGAAACAGGGATACCAAAAATGCAAGAAGTACCAAAAATGCTGCACTAGTGTAAACTAGACTTGTGATGTAATAAAATAAATAGAACATAATAATGTTTTAGGCTGTGTAAAACATATACATCCCACAAAAAGAGAACTGACAATTTTTGTTTAGCTGTTGCTGAGTATTAGTTGGTAGCTTGTTTGTATGGTTTACACATCCGTACCTTTTCAGAATACAGCAGAATACATTGATTTCTAACTGTTTGTATCTCTGAAAAGTCTCTCCAGAATTCATGTTACAAATCATGTTAAAGAGGAAAGACATACAATTCCCCCTTCAAACTGTTTATCAAAACAATCTGGCCAATCCACTTTCATCTGCCAGCAAAATTTCTAAAGCCATCACTCACAGATTATTTTATTGTCTGTTTGTGTAACATGACTGCATATTATAAGAGGTACTAATTTTATTTTACTTGTTCATGTAAAAGTTTATTTCTATTATATGTACTACTATGTTATGCTCTTGCATTTTTGTATTTTTAATTTATCTATGGTGGAATACAGAAACAAGACGTAAAGGCGAATGAATTCCCCTGATGATAAATTGGGGTGATAATGACATTGGGATGAGGGTATAATGTTTATAGTGTATACCTCTCTGTTTTTTTGTTATGTAAGATAGCTTACCAGTAACCCTTCCTAATGGTTCATTTAATGGATGGACCACCTGCTACTCCCCAAGATCCCACTATTCCATATAGTGATGATATAATTATAATAATAGCATCATGTGTCAAATGTCACTAGACTTCATCCACAAGTTTATTATTTCAAGGACAAGCATCACTGTACAGACTAGGTCTAATGCATGAAAAAACACAAAAGAACAGTGTATCCTTTTTCAATTATTTAGCATGGAACATACAAACACATACAACACATACTGTATACATAAACATAGCAATGGTCAAATAAATACATTGACCAGCTAGGCCTGATTTGTCCGAGAAAATACTGAAGCCCAGACATTGCGGCTGTAAGTTAAAACCTGACCCTAATGTCACTCCTAAAAAACAAAAGTAGATTTGCAGCAACAAGAAAAGAAACAGAACTTAAAACTGTAGTTCAGTAATACAGTACTACTTTAAATAAAGCACAAACTCCTTGTTGCCCATATAGTTATCTTACCTGCCTTTATCCTAAGAAATGTCATCTGTGACACTTCACAGCACATTAGCGTTGATTGCAGCCATTACGAACAATTAGGTCATATCCTGATCAGAGATAGGGAGAGCTGTACAAGTAGTTTTGCTTGAATCTCCCGTTGTTTGATTTGGGAAAAATGGATAACATTGAAACAAATTTTTTATCCTTTTTGTGCAGACAGTTGGCAACTGCAGCATTACTGTGTATTTTTTACAGTTGCTTGTAAACACTTGCACATGCATTAGCAAATCCCTGAAAATGCTTCCCGACACCTAGATGTTACCAATAGGCGTAAATTCAGTTTTCTTCTCAGCCCCTTTTAAGCCGACTCACCACCTGGCACTTTTTAGTAACCACTCGGCTGTTTCTGGGTGGTTACACTACAGCGGCTGACAGCCGCCTACAAGTTCCTCCCACCCAGCTTAGAAGAAAATTCTGTGTTGAACACTGAAATGCCATGTTTTTTTTTTTTACCTCTTCTCTAAATCAGAGGTAGGCAAACTCTGGCCATTAGGCCTAATACGGCCTAGCCAGTATTCCAGTTTGGCCTAAAGCCCCCCTAGTTATTAATTATTGGAACCAGCCTACTTGAATTGTTGCGTTATCGCGAGTTCCCGCGATATTATCGATATCATCAAGTTCCCACACAGTTACCCTAGTTACTATGCCTAAAGAGCAGAAGCAACGCACAGCTACCAGTCTCCAGAAGGTTGACCTCGAACGTCGTGTCTTCAACCATGAATGGACTGACAAATTATTCTTCAACCAATGCTGCAACAAATCCCTGTGTTTAGTGTGCAATGACACCAACAGCACTTTCAAGCGGTCGAATCTCAAGGGGCATTTCGATGCCAAGCATGCGCACATGTACAAGGACTACACTGCGGATGAGCAAAAGACTAAAGCTGCTCGGTTGGAAAAAAACTTACCTTGGACATCTTGTTTCTTCTGGTTTAGTGTGCCTTCTTGACCTCCTGAAATGGCCTAATGGACTGATAAACAATGTAGGGGGAAAAAATTACATATGTCGGATTCATGCCCAAGACGATTATCTGATGTGTGATCCCACAATCTTATGTGGCCAGTAAATAATGACAAAAAGGAAAGAATAAGGATCCACAAATGGCTTATTTATAAAGTTAGGATACACAAAGATGATAATCACATGTTACTAATTGCTTAGACATAAGGAATATTTTCTCTACAATAAATTACACGGACAGCAGTAACATTTGTACATATGTTACAAACTAATGTTGAGTCTCTGCTCATGTTGAAGAACTCAGAAGACAATACCAGAGCAACAGTTATGTGTAGTTTGTTTAAACTTTATACAGTATATAAAGCTATAAAAATGGTGTTTAGGCTATCATCAATATATATTATTAATTTTACAATGAAATTGTTATAAATGTTTCCTCCAGCCGAAGTGAAGTATAAATTATTTATCTGTGTACTGTGATCCTCAGCTGTTTAGATATCTAAACAACAGGCTTATTTTCAAGTATTTGAAATTTGAAATGACCCTGGTAAAAATGAAAAGAAACAAAGAATCCATCTACACCCCAACCCTCTAGCAATACTAAATATAAAATATTCATGTTTATATTTTCAGATATCAAATATTTTTATCCTCAAAATGAATTAAAAAAAAGAATATTTAGCATAGGATAAACAATGATTTTGTCTTAGAATTGGTTTTACACACCAATACACACAAAAGTGGTGTAAGTGCTTTTTGCCACATGATTGACCCCAGATAGCACCAAACAGGATCTCTACAGAATAATTTATTTCTGTTTTTTACAATGTGCACTGTATAAAGTCTGGCCATATAGATACATATACATTATATAATGCCCAAAGAATTAGAGAATTGTGCTTAAAAGCACTCAAATGCATTGTAACTGAACTGCTGTACAAGATCTGAGCATCTGGAATTTGCCATTAAACATGCTATTTTTCTAAGCATTACTTTGGATTTTATTTTGATATTTATGAAAAGTATAGACTGCCATTTTAAATGGCAGCCAGAAATCAAGCCTTTAATATCTCAAACATTCAACAAATTTCCCAAAAAAGGTTCATACTTTCTCATCTCTTAGAAAATTTCAAATACTGGTGGTGTTATACCTACAACAAACTCCATCAAGAGTTTGCACTTACACAATATAAACTTCTGTTTAAAGAACATGCTCCAGGGAAACAAGGGTTGTCACCAAAATGACACTACCTGCAATGTGGCATGTGTATGGTGTAAAATGTCAGTTTAACAACATATCTGCTTTAAAAGTTACTTCCTGTAGACATAGCCTTAAGAAGTAAACTGTCTAAGTTGAAAGTAAAATCTTGTTCTTGTCTGTTTCATTTCTAGGTCAATGCTAGGTAACAAATAACATTGAACCATCAGAGGGTAGGAATGTAATGCTGGTTGCAAATGAAATAATGTGCTATCCATTGTAAAATATACAAAAAACTTGGGGTCCCAAGTAAAAAGCAACAAAAAAGCCTCACCACAGTGTTTTTAAATACTGTTATTTGTGACATGTTATGCCTGATGAGTTGTAGCTTTTAAAATTTGCTTAGCAAAACCCTGAAACTTGTCTGTCAAGGTACCAGTGATCAAAGGAAACTAATATTTTATGTAATCAGTAATGGAAACTGACATACCTGTAGGACCTCTCATTTTTTTAACAAAATAAATAAAATTAAAATCCATATTAAAACAGCATCTGTTAGTTTTCCACAACATAAACTTATAGTCATATGAAATGAAGCTTTGCAAAATTCTTAAGATCTATACAGTGGGTTCCTAAAGGAAGTTGGATGTATGGCTTCAGATGTTTGATATAGTAGTTTAGCATGCTTTCTGTTTGTCAATTGCTATTCCTTATTGCTTTCTGTAATGACCACTGATATTGTTTGGGTAATTAGACAAGGGGAAGGGGGGGGGGGGGGGGGGAGGGGCAAAAGTTGGAAATCATGATTTTAACAGCACACTAATAAAAACAGAGTTATATAACTTTTTTTGCTGGCAGACTGGCTGATTGAGCCTGCTCTGAGCTAACTGAATATTTTATATTGTGCCTATATTGCAAAAGAAAAAAGTACACCCACTGGGCTATTTGTACCCTGCCTAGCCCATGAAACACACACAGTACTTTAGAAGTGTAATGGAGGTATAATGCTGTTAACAGTAGAACAACCACAAATCTCTTACATATGCAGAAAAATGGCTAATTAATGTGATACACATGAAAATAAAAGTCAGTAGAAGCCACCAAGTCGGTTTGCTCCCCAGTAAATGACACATGCTTGCAATCCTCCATTGTAATAGTGCAATTTGCCCCACAATATCCTCAGCTCACTCCTCTGTATCCACCGAAATTCCAGAATACACAGTTTACTAACCAGTAATAAGATCTCATTTTATGCTGTATTAATAATATTTTGTGAGAAAAAGAAGTCTATGCAAAATTATTTTGGTGTGCATCATTTCAAGAACTGGCATACATTTGATAATGATAGTATAAAGTTTGCATGGAATAGGTGGATAACTCTACAGATACTTCCATGTGTAACAAAGCACTAAAGTTTGGCAGTCAGAAGGTTAATAAAGTAATGAGCCCCATATGTAGGCAATCACTAATTACTCAAGAGAATGTACTTATTTTATTTTTAAACTGCAAATATTCCTCTGACACCTAATTGATGTTAATGGTATAAGGCCATAGGCATTGCAAACATCCAGAGAACAACTTCAAAGCATGATCAAGTTGTTCCCAACCAGCCAATCTCAGATATGATCAGCTTTGAAGCTATATCACAAGGGTCTCTGTTCTGTCAGTGTCACCGGAACTGTGAAAAGTTATACACTGAGATACCTCCCACCACATAGTCTGAACTATTCAAAGCAATTAACTGGCGAAGCTTGAAAACTTAGTGTGTTTATTGCTTTGAAAATATATAACACAGTTACAACCATTTAGCAATAAATGGATTGATTGCGTCTTTTATTTTAATGGTGAAGTTTCAGTTCTGTCACAAACAACAGACAGATTATAAATTAAGTGGGGTAAAGGGTGATAAAGAGGTCCTGTTTTTTATTATGGTACATGAAATTGAGCAAGACAGAATTTCAGCTAACATTCTACCATTTTTTTTTGAGGGGGGCATCACTGAACACCCTCTTTTCCAGGAGCCCCTGGGGTAAATATAATATGCAAGAAGATTTCTGGATTGTACATTGGTTAAAACATATAGATATTCTGATTAGGAGTTTATAGAAATCAGACAATGTTGCACATTGCACACCCAAATTGCAGAGAACCCTGTCAACCCCAACTGGTTTGGAATCAGCTAAAAAAAGGAAAGTGGATAAAGTGACTGGGAAACTTATGAACGTTTAATTGAAGTATTGCTTGGCAGTCACCTCTTACATACATTTTACAGTTAGATACTTAAAAAAGAGTATGTGGTTATGTTTAAATGATTGGTAATATTTTACAATTGGATCACTTGTAGTAACCCATCTACTGGCTTCTGATACACTACCTGCAGGACATGAGCTCAAATTGTGAAAAAGTAAACCACAGAGTCCACACCTTATCCCCAATGAAAATCTATGAGCTATGCTAGAGAAGACTTTACACAGCAATTCAACTATCCCATCATCAATACAAGCACAAAAATACATGCAAATGGAAATATTGGAATATGGAAGTGTTGAGACACTGCATAAGCTTATCCAAACAATACCACAGCACATGTGTATTGTAATCAAAGATAAAGGTGATACAACACATAATTAGAAATATTTTTTTGAGTGATATTTTTGCAGGCAGCATGTTTCTCAAAAAGTGAAATTCCAAAAGAGTATTCTCTCCACCACAATTATGAATTCTGTTCTTTTTTGACCAACTTCAGTTGTATTCCCAAAAATACAAAAAGCTGCCAGGGATATCTCCAGCATGTAAAAAAAACTTTTAGGTTGCCAGTTTTGGGTGGACTAACACTGAAACAGTTCTTAAAAGAATAATGGAAGCAATTCATTTTATACCATATCATCTCATATAGAGTATATCCTCATATACCAGAATCACCTAATCCCAAGTAAGATGTGAACATTTAAGATTGAGTAAACAGCAGTGGAATTTAGCACAGCGCTGCATCTATGAAAATAACACAGAGGTACTATACAAGTTCTCCAAGCTTGCAGAAAGACAGACAGCTTCTTGTGTTCTGGAGGAAGAACAGTTTCACAAATGGCGAGTTAAGGGGATGGATTTATTTCCATAAAAAAATACTCTCTCATAACATAACGCTCTACATAAAAATGTAAGCTTGTTCAGGTTGCAGACTGTGTGCAATAGAAGCAGTGGGCTGAGAACAAAAACACTATAGAGCTACACAGATCAATACACACATTCATAATTCACCACTACTCTGGATGAAAATCTCGCTATATTTAATTATATAGAAAAGAAAAGTGAGGCTTTCTGTGGTAAAGGTCACAGCGGTAAAGTCTGCATGTCAAATGGCATTCATAGAGAGCCCGAACTATTTCAAGTCTTGTTACAGTGTCAAGAGTAAATTTAGGCCTGTAGTGTAGAAGAACGCACATCCGTAAAATTACCATTGTTTCAGGAATGCTGCTTGACATCTCTGCACTGGGGATTGTTATTGTTTTTGTCACTTATTATAGCATTTCCAGTTTCCCTGAAGCTGAAAGGAAACTGAATGAACTGACTGGGACACCATGTATCTTCCTCTTCCCCTGTCAAAATGACACAAGCACTGGTCTTAAAAGCTTTACTGGTCTTCTGCCTGCTGCCATTTAGATCTTAAGTGAACTCCCCATTAACCTCTGGCAGAATGTATGCTGTTAATACGCAACTAACTTTTACTCTGTCATTAATTATTCATTGTACTTGCACTCAATAGACAGTACAACAATATATAGGTTCCACTGGTAACACTTATTAAACAAAAGATTGGCTAGTATACACAAATGGATTGGGCCTTTTAACTGATTTTACACTATTCTACTAAAGATAAAAGTAGAAGCATTTTAAGTAAACCTGTCATGAACCTTTCCTAAAAAAAGCCCCACTTATTTACCTCTTTTATTGGTAAATATAAGACAAAAAGTATCCTGATCCCTCTTCAAAAGTTCTGGAGCCACTATTTACTGGCCACTACTATACCCCCTTACATTAAAAGGGCAATGTATTAAAAACCTTGGCAGTTTTTTCTCTTGTGTACCTGCATTCAACGAGTATGTACCTGCATCCAACAGCAACCTACTTTGGCTGGGATCCTCCCCATGTACATTCCTAGAACAAGGTTACCATTTACTTTTATCTATGTACTAGCAACCAAAAACCATACATTACTTAAGCTCAAGCTCCCCTGAGGAAGCCTAGAAGGGCGAAAAGTGCCAGGCTCGCATAAGACAAATACGGTTACAATAGCTAGAACATTTCTGTTTAGAATATATATTTCAGCCTGGTGATACATAAACTAGACTTGATATATGCTTAAATGATTCGTGTATAATAATTATTTAAGAAACCTGAATTTTATCAATACATAATAATGATTTTATCCAAAACTTAGGAGCTAAAACCTCTTTCTTTTATCCCTTTTTCTATATTTTGATCACTCAGAGGTAGCTCAACACAATTTTTGGAGGGAAAATAAAGCTTTTAGTTCTACTTTCCATTTTTTTTTGGTTTCTTGTTTGCAAATGCTCGGTATTTTCTTTTCGTTTGAAGATGATTTATATGGAGGATGTAAAGGATTTTTTATTGTTAACAAAAATGTACCAAAATGTCACAATATTTTCCAACTAAACGCACGCTAACAGTAATAAATTATACATAATAATACGGTAGTTAGGTCTGGAAAATTGTAACATTTTCGTTTTTTAAGACTGACTCATCTACACCATTGTTACTGGATTTTCACATATCAAAAAGACTACATCTGTCTTATTACTTTGTAATTTTGTCCTATCATAATTAAACTTCTCATTACTGAATATAAACTGCTTCAAGACTGTTAACATTATCCTCAAAGGAGTCCAGTCTCAGCTGGATCTCCTGAGCTAGTTAAAAGTCACCTCCACCAACTCACTCTGCATAATCCACGGTAATAATGATAGCTTATGCCTGTGCAGTGATTACTATTTACATTAGAGAAACATTTACTTGGTTTATGTGTGAGAGGAGTATTGGTTCATTTACATTTCCTGCCAAGATAATCAATATTTTTGCTGCGTGCTGATTAAAATATGCATTACCTGATTGCAGAGGAGACGATGTTGATGAAGTATAAGTGAAAATGAAAAAGTCTGAGATGCATAAGCACGGTAATGGCACATACAAGTACAAAAAAGAGTTACAAGGTCTCTGGAAGGTTTAACTCTTCTTTACATTGAAGGTGACATTTATACAAAGTAAGTTAAATATACTGAAAAGGTCTTTAAAAGACCAAACTCTTTTTTTTAATTTACAGTAAAGTAGGAGATAGGTAAACCCCTTTTTGTTTTCCATCTTTCATTAAGACAAGGGAGATTTCTTTTCATTCTTTGTCCTATGGACACTGCAGGTGATAGTATATTTTTCTAATATGCAAGAAATCTCTTCCTAAACTTGTTATGAATTCCTAACAAGGTCACCAAACTATTGCTGTGGGGTCAGGAGAGGCAAACTGCAGTGTGGGCAACAAGTTTTGCATGTAGCTAGTCATGTTGCACATCTTCAGACCACAACCGCTGCATTCACCTACCCACCTCTCCTATTCACTTGGAAGAGGCTAGAGCAATGATAAGGCATGAAGCTCACCCTGGGTGTGAAATGCCACTTAATCTTCTTTTTACTCCTCTATGGTTTAAGTATTTTATTATATCTTTGTAATAAGTACAATAAAATACCTGTTGATATTGTCAGATGTCTTTTGAGCTAATAATTTTCTATATACACTCCTATGAACAAGGAGAGGGCTGTGCTCTCTGTCCATCAGAATTGAATAGGCAGGGCTGACACCATGTGCTTTGGTATTCAGAGCTAAAAATCCAGTTAGTATTATCATGTCAAAAAGGAAGGTAGAAGCACACTCTGTTTCCTGGACCATCAACCGTTATTTTTCTGTGCTTGATGCATGTTTTATGGGGATATAACATGTGGAAGTGTAGGTGTATTACACAGATGTACTATTTTATTTATGTATTTATTTATTTTTAAACATTGCTTTTACCTCAAAGTTTAATAGTGAAGAATGATGGTCTATCTTTATAAATGATAAATCACCATGTACTTTGGTAACTCTCCACTGAATACTTCTCAATCTTCTCCTCTCCATCATTCACAATGATGTTGATTTACAAAAGTAGTTCAGGCTGTGCAACATGAATTATTACTATCACTTATCTCAGGTAATACAATAAAATTTCATTATGAGGGGCTATTTATAAAACAGTGAATCTGGCATTTCCTGAAACATTCCCTTCCCTGGTGGAGAATCTTCCAGGTCCATGTGTTTCAATAGTAATTGATTCTCGACCAGAGAATGTTAAAGTAAAAATTAGATTCAGTACTTTAAAATAGATCCCTTTGAAAAAGTACCCAATCACATCCAAGGAAATGTATAAAAGATATGGTTTTACCTTGCACATGGATGGATGTTTTTTTGGTCAGCGAAGCTTCAGATCATTCATATAGTTAATTATGCCTTGCAGAGAGATAATTCATTCTGCTAAGTAAACAGCTTAAATTTCTTCTGAAAATCAGCCCTACTGTGTTTAAATAATCGCTCATTGCTGCTGTTAGAGTCTGCCCACCTCAAATCTTAATATTTTGCACCATTTACCTGATGGTGCAAAAAGCATAGAACCTGGAAGTAGTAAAAATTGTTTTGGCAACAGTTATCTGTACCTAAATGTGAATATTAAAAATAATATTCCATGCATCACTTGCTTTGGATCAGCTGATACAATTCAAGATATACCTACATGCACTAAACAGAATAAAGGTATTTAATAGTGTAATAGTCATATACACTGCAGAATTAGGAATATGTGGTTATAACCTTCCCAGTGACTCTAAAATATGCAGTTCTAACATGTCTATATACCACTAAGATAAAAAATAATTCAATAAATTGATATAGCATATTTGTCTTCTGCACAATGTATACGCAAGGCATAATATGTTGTTATAGAAGTGATATCCCCCAGTTCAATTTCTTGCTGTTTTCTACTTCTGCCAAATATGTAAATGTCACTTACTTCTATTATGACAACCCAGAAGTGTGCTGTACATATCTGTATATAGAACTCCCATTGAAATCTAAATCCCTGCTTTTTAGGTGCCATTTCAGACATCCCTGTAATAGAACTTTCATTTTTGCTGAGATACTCTCAAAGGTTCTTGTGCTAAAGGAATGCAGACACTGCATCTTTTCTTATTACAACACTTAGATTGTTCAGGTGGTTATAAAAAAACTACTCGCTCCTATTCATAATCAAGTATGACAAAGGACAAGCTCAACCAAACAGCAATTTTTGATTTTTCAGAACAGAGAACGGTACGACTTTTAAAATATGTGTACTAATATCTATGCAAAGCATATTTTTCATAAATCTTTTTATCTATGCAACCTTTAACAATGAAGTTTTTTTTAATTATTATTGCATTATTATTTTTTATAATATTATTATTGCTTATCTTACATACACTTCCACTTCAGTACTGTAACTATATAGCCCTTTGGAAGTGTAGGGGACCACCCTTAAGCCCCCCCAGAAATTATGGGTTTACGACCACTGCTTTACAGAATTGTCCCAAGCAGTCACCTCTTTTAACTATGACACTATCTATAGGATGTAGAGAAAGGAAGGTGTTCTGTAGTCCTAGTGTGACAGCATTGCTCCCTACAGCTCAGTGTGTAAGAAGTATGTTACTGGTAGGAATACCAAGTGAAAACAAAGGGAAACAAGCCTGCAAAGACTAATAAAGACACCTCATTTAATGCCTGCTTAACCACAATATATACATGTTTCTAAATTATAATTTGTACATTAATAATCATCATGTGTTAGTCTGTAGAAATGTTTTAACATCTGTGCTGCTTTGTTCATGTGTCAGGATGTCAGACAGCAGCACAGTAAAGTACAAAAGGGAGCAGTGATGCCAGAGTTTTGTGAAATTTGGCATCATTAGTGGCTGTTATCAGAGAAGACATCTGGTAAAATCTGATTGTTACAGCTATCAATGCTGTATAAATTGTGTCTGATACTGTAAGGATTTCAAAATAATCACTACAGATCCCATTTATATTACTTAAAAGTATTCATGGCTATACACATGGCAACTGGATAGAAGGTTCAAAAGCGTTCTATAAAAGTTCATGGAATTCAACAGTCCACAGCCTTCTGTTACCCATGAATTCAATATTGCACAAAGTGACCGAACAATCAAATTTTTGCTTAGCATTGACATAGCAGTCTCTTTTTTCCGTGTGGCAAAAACACACAGGTGTGCCTAAGGGTTGGCAAAACCAACCCATGGCATAGCAACAAAACTTGCAATTGCTACCTGAGCCCTTATCATACCTTAAAATATTGTGGGCCTTGGTGGAGGCTTTGCTGCCTGTGTGCTTCTTATTTCCCAGTGAAACACAATAAATTGGGGAGAATTACATCAGTGGCTCCTGATTTTAGAGAAGGATTTGGATTTGAGGAATGAGGTCAAGAACCAGGACAGTGCCAGGGAGCCAGAAAAAGATGGGGCTGGGAGGAGGATTGTTTGCAAGGAGATACTAGAGGAAGAGCAATTTGGCCTTAGAAGGACAAGTATACTCAGCCAGACCCCGGAACACACAGTGATCAGCCAGGAGCAAGCGAGAAGTTCAAATTCATATAATTAGGGGTCTATATTGCAACCCAACCCTTGTTCCAAGGGAGTCATAAGGGACCTCTGATGGGCACTAGATTGGAAAGGTGAGAGATATGATCCAATGGAAAAATTTCTGACTAACACAAGTTCTGGCAGGCATCACAAGGCACCTAAACTTCAATAATGTTTGAATTTTTAAGTCTGGATAGTTTAAAATCAGAAAGCATTGCAATAATCTTCTACAAGAAAGAAATCCTGTTACTTACAGCTATGGAAATGACTCACAAATGAGAAATTCACAAGCATATCTGGCTCCTGTGGTTTTACTACTCTATTTATGCCATTTTGGATGCACCCTCTAGGTCAAATGTTGGGGAAGCAATTGAAATGAAAAAAACTAAACTGTCAAATTTAGCTAACTAGTGCATTCATTCTGACACAGTTATGTCTAAATTGCACTAAGCTGCACTGTGTACTGAACGCTTTGGCTTTATACACTTCTTAAGGGAGAGGGGGTCATTCAGTTCTCAGAATATAGTAAAGTGCACCAGTAATATAGCTTCAGTATTTTCACTGGATGTTGAGAAAAATACTAAAGAAGCCTGAAAACATACCTATGGACCTGCAAGACCAGAGCAGATATATAGAGTAGGTCTATACACTGTACACAAGCTGAGCATTTGTTATAAATTACACTGTGCCACATCACAATGAATGCAGACTGCAGTGTGGACACATTAGATATTTCCATATTTCCCCTGGATTTCTATCCCAGGCCAGGAGGCCATCTGGCAGCAGGAAAGGAAAAATATATTCATTCCAGATAAATTTCACTATCTAACTAATCATTGCAATGAAAATAGCTGTAATATATGCCAGTCAGTGCTGCATGTATAGCTCTGTGTCCTTATATCAAGGTTAAGCAATAATAAAAGTAATAAAGAGCAAAATATATTGTGATATTGTCACAAGGGAGCATTCACTAATGTATAAACACTTTGAAAGTACTTGACCTTATGCTTGTATATCATTTCCAAAAAAACATCTGAATCCAAAAGCATCCTCCGCAAACTTTGTGTACAGTCTATGAAATCCCTGGGCAAATATGACATGGGGACCCCAAAATTCTGGATCACTGTACCCCCTAAAGTCACTTGTGGCCCTGAAGAAGGTGGGGGTCTTGGGCATTTATCAGGCTTGTCCCTGTCCTGCTTTTATACATTTCAATAAATTCACACAACAAAACATTGATAACTTTAAAACTTCAAAGGTTTTCCTGTTGGAAAATGTAACCTTTATCACAAAGCTAGCATGCATTTAAATTAAACTAATTTCAGAACATCTAAAGGGGGCTTATGTGGGAAAGTACATGAAAAGTTCATACTCTTACGTGCTTACAAATGTCATTTATACATTGCAGAGTTAGTAATGTCACCAATTGCAAAATCAATATATAAAATATAGATATATCTATAATATATGGTATCTTTATTAGTATATATATATATATATATATATATATATATATATATATATATATATATATATATATATATATTGGTGGGGGGCTGACATACCAGCAGAATACCCCACCTCTGACCGCCAGAATCCTCACCTTTATCTACCTCCTACATTCTTTAGGTAGACAAAAGATATAATAGCCATTGCTTACAACTGCCGGCAGTTTAATTTGTAGATGCACTTTGGGGGACAAATCTGTACTTTTGTGCACAAGTAGAGTTACCCCCTAAGGCCTTTCTCATGGAGGCATAACGAATGGACATTTGTGTGTAGAAATCGTAGCATGCTGTAACATAAAAGTGAACGGTTTAGTTTTAGCCTTTCTCAACCTTTCTACCTCTGCAGAACCCTTGAAATACTTGTTTAGGTAATCTCTTCGGGACAGGGTCCTCTCCTCCTGTGTCACTGTCTGTATCTGTCTGTCATTTGCAACCCCTATTAAATGTACAGCGCTGCGTAATATGTTGGCTATATAAATCCTGTTTATTCCTAATAATAATAGGTCTTGGAGAACCCCCAGCTAAATGTGTTACTAAGAGTCATTGGGAAAAAAGTCCCTTATATTGGGGGTCTAGAAATGCTTCTTTACAGTATTGAATAGAATATCCCCTATACAAGGAGGTGTAAAGTTCATTGTTGTTATGCAACTGTCTCAGGTAAGTAGCCCTGGAATCATGTAAGTACCAACAACTGGATGGTCAAGGAACCCCTAGCAAACTGTGGAGGACCCTGGGGTTCCACAGAACTCTGCTTGGGAATGGCTGCTCTGGTACACTCAGAAAATATTGTGATGTCAATATTATCACATCACCTTTCTTTAATTCATGTTGAGTAGAAAATGCTGTCAACCTGAAAATCCCAGGGCACACCTCAATTTAAGTCAATAAATGTGTGCGCCTTAAACACCACCTAGACATTTGTTTGATAATGAGCAATCTTTTACATTTGTGCGATTCTCCCAAAGAAAACCTAAATGAATGAAGAATGTGCACCCACTGCTACAGGCATTTAAAAAGCTTTTCTTTCAAAACCACATGAATGGAAAGTAAATAATAATCCAAACAATACAATCTAATATAAAGTATGTATTTATTAATATATTATTTAGACATTTGATAGGGTGACACCACTATGCACCTGCACCCTGACCCCCTGGTGGTGACTACAAGAGTTCTCCTTACACATTGCACAAACATGTGGTCACCATCAGCAAGCATTTCCACATTGGACACTGGATCAAGTGAATGCAGATCAGAAATACCTGAACAAAGCATTAGGAGATAAAAAAAGAATAAAAAGTGAAGCCTATGTTATGAAATAGAAAAAATCTTATACACAGCGCTTTAGCATATTTCATTTAGAGAAGGTTAGATCTAGTTATTGGTCTCATCAAAATACTGTAACTACAGCAAAAAGGTGAATGTAGAATTTAAGATTGTACAGAATCACAAAACAAACAGAAGCTCAGAGCTGGGAACACATCGTTGGGCATAGGACGATCACATCGCCATGCACAGATCGGTCAATATGATGAAGACATGGCATGAATACACCCCATGTGTGTATATAGGTGGCAATGACATGCAATCAGCGTGTTACCTTTACCTGCAGATTGAAGTTTATTGAGATACCAGCTCCTGTTGAATCGGCTACAAAGTTCATAGCGATCGAAGCGATGGGCTGTGCAGGCTGATCGCTACCATGCGCTCCTCATCACTTGTAATCCAAGCAGAGCTCAGCTTCTCTGGAAAACTTTCATCTCTTACCAACTAGATGAACAAGCTCAGCAAGTGCAAGGAGTCATGAAAACACACCCTGTGCTACTAGAACAAACACTCCTTATTGCTCAAGCGGCATCTCCTGCCTTGTCAAAGCATAAACAAAGCACAAGTGGCAGTCATAAGCTCGCCTGTAATGAATGGGCACAATGTGCAGCCTGGCTGTGTGAATTGTGTGTCCCCAGGAGCTACACACAGCACTGTCTGCACACTGTGCCTACACCTCTCACTGATCTCTATGGACAGAGCGACAGCAGTGACACCTACTGGACGGATACAGCTACAGCACGCTACTGCTCTGTGCTAGGGACAATTCATTCTACATATAGGAAACCTGTACTGAAATGTGGCATTGATGGCTTATAGGGGGTGATGCTGCTGCATTGTAAAATAAATTACTGATTTACCCAAAGTCTCAATTTTTATTAAAATACTTTGTAAAGTGCTGCGCAATATGTTGGTGCTATATCAATACTGTGTAATAATATTAATAATGAGATAAAAATATTTTTATCCTTTTTTCTTCCATTACCACTGTTTTTATTAACAGTGATTTTGTGAATTCATGGCAGCTAAAATGATTCCATTAAAAAAAACGGAAATCTGGCATTCCCTTAACTATTCAGTGATGGGAATCTTCCAGGTCCATGTGTTTCAATGCCAGTAATGGCCAAGGGAGGAAACGTCAGATTTGCTGTTATATAAAGTCATAAAGCAGACCGACTATGACAATGTTAACATTATATATAAAGGTGGCTGTCCTTTTTTAGGAAATTGAAAAATGTTTATTTTTTTACATTTGTTGGGGAGATCTTCTCTCCTTCCATCTTTACCATTGCGTCACATATACCAGGAGGCTGTGGGCTGCTCCTTCTGTATATTCCCGAGATCATTTTTTGAAAGCGCATTTGTTGGAAAACACATAACCCAATCTTAGGCCTGTGCAGTACATGTTCAGGTGACGTGAACAAAAACCTGGAAGAGACAAGAAAGACAATGGCTGTGCCCATCACTCCATCCGGTGCCAGCAAAAAGACGAGACAGCAGAAGACTTGTTTGTGGAGGCATTGAAAACTTTCACCAGCAATGGTAAGTGATGGTTAAGGCCCCGGCAAGTTGAAAGGCCTAAGTCTCAAGTCACTAAACAAAAAAAGATATTTTATTATTCCCAATTGGCCCAAACAATTTTCCATAATGATCACATTTCCTGAAAACTCCCAATAATTTTTGACAATTCTGGAAAATTAGAACATACAATTTTACTAGTCTCAATTGTTAAAGTACAGCTGACTGCAACTGTGTAGTCACCTATTGCTTAGAGGCATACACAACAACAAAGGAAAAGTTTACTTAAATATGGCATTGATTACTTTTTTTACTAACCAAAAATTAAAATACCATGTTTCTGTTTTTGGTTTGAGAATTGGGAGTCGCAGACCTGGAACAAGCATGCATCCAACAAAAGAGAGAACCAAAGGCAGTTGGTTTTGGACAGGACCTATTACATTTTATATTGTGAATGAGAAGTTTAATCAGTAGCAAGTCATGGAGTGGATTTAGCAATACATGTATAGGCATATAAGTGCGTTGCACCTCAAGATTGCTTTTAGATATTTATAGATATATGTGTATAGATATAAATGTACAGGTAGCTATACGACATTCCTGAATGCATTTCTATATTGTCTATTATATGTCTATGTTATTATTGTTATAATGTTTTGGGGTATTGTACTAACCATTGATAGATTATTACAGGGGTTACCTACAAACAGCCGTTTTCATGTACTGAATATTATACTGATTGAAGTTCCTATATCTAGATATCAAACAATATTGCTGTTTGGGTATTGGTAAGATGCCATACATCATTGCATGCTTGAGTATTTGCTGTATTTGCAATACGTTTTATATGTATGTATAGAAATCCCAAAATAATAGTGTATTGGATGTACCTCTAATAAACCGGTTAAAATTAGCAGGGGAGGATACACTTGAGATATATTCTCAGTAGGAACTGTTAAAGTGGTTAGTAGGAATAAGGTATTGTTTAAGAACCCCTCACTGAAGTTTGTTTTTACAAAGCAAGTTGGATAAGAAGTTGGATTGTAAATCTGTGAACTATTGTGCTGTTTGCAGTGAAACCCAAGAAAAGTGGATGTTAATTTTCATATATGTTGGTGAATACAGTTATTAATAAGATTGATTGGTGTCTGGACAAAAGTACATATAGTGAGATTTTGGTTTTTGTTTTGGACAAAAGCATCCTAAATTGATAAAATTTGAGCATGGTTCAGCCATTGCATTTTAAGATTTTTTGTTTTATTGTCAGAAGTGGTTACGTTTTATTACTCTGTTTAGATTGGAATAATTGTAGCCCTTTTGTTCCCTGGGGAGGTGTGATCCTTGATATCACCCTCCAATGTTAACTATTTACTGTAAAGCTGACCATTGTTCCTATCAGACTAATGTCAGTGTATTGACTATATATGGTGAGCAGGACCCCTTTGTTCTATCAGGTCTTTGTTCTTCAAAAGGTGGGCATTCCAGTCACAGTCTATTGTGGTAAAACTTGTGTAGGCAGTTTTAGCCTAGAGTGGCATAACATGTTCTTTAATATGTATTACTAGTTATCTAACACGTTTTATAATATACTGTTTGCAAATTCAAGGTACATGCCTGTTGGAAATAGCATCCTTATCCAGTTTGGGAAGGTTTGTGTCAGCCTATACTCTTAAGCATAAAAGCATCAATGTTGCTTCAAATGAGAAATTTAAAGAGTCTCCATGGGCATATATGCAGGAACTATTTGACCAGCAAACTAAAACCTGTAAAAAGAATAAAAAGTTAAAAAGCCTAGCAATGGCAGGTATGTATGAAGCCTGCATGACCATGAGTGCCAGAATTAATACATTAGAAGACCTGGTACAAAGTTCTGAAGAGAAAATAATAAAAATGGAAACAGCCAACCAAGATTTACTTCACCAGGTAAATACCACTTCCACCTTAAATGAGATGATCAGATCTTCTCAGGAAGAGCAAGGTAAAATTATAGATATAGTCAAGGTGAATTAATTAAATACAAGCAGTTATTAGTGAAATCTGAGACTGAGTGTGGTCACCTTACTAGTGCCTATAAAGCTGCTCAAGAGCAAATCGCAGAAATGAAAAAAGGCAAACCCATTGACCACACCAAGTGCAAGCAGAGAGAGGCACGGCTGATACAAACCATTACCGTTCTGAAAGGAAGGGCTGCCATTGCTAACCAATTGGCAAGGTAAAAACACTGCACCACCTTGTGCAGATGACATGTCCATCAGTAGGGCTGCTGCCATTGCCATAAGTAACTAGCAAATGGAAAGAGAGAACAAAACATTGCCTCTGGAGAAGGATCAGTTTGTTAATAAAATAGAAGATCATAAAATCACAACCACCCTCTTTAGAAAAGAAACAGTGGGCAACACAATCTTACGTGCCCTAAGCTCACATCCAAAACCCCTTTAAGAAGTATTCCATTCAGTCAGATGTTAAGATTAAGAAGGAATTGTACATCAGAAATAAATTTCAAACATGAGGCTAAAGCCCTTACTACAAGGTTGTTACAAAGAGGCTACAGCAAAAAACTTTTGAAAAAATCCTATAAAGCTAGTCGGCTTAAGAGAGATAATTTAATTTGTGGAAAAACAAAAAACCCTAACAAAATCTATGTAAAAATGTAAAGTTCATTTAATTACTAGGTACAATCAAGAACATATCAATATAAAAAAGATTCTCTCAAAACACTGGAACATCCTTCTGGGTGACCCCGATATTAAGACACACATAGGAAACAAACCACAAATGACTTAGCCATAATGGCTATGACATAGCCATTATGAAACTTATGTTGCAATAATGGACAATACTGGCAAACCAAATTTAGGCATTACTTAAAATAAGAAATAAAACAATTACCTAAATATCGATATATTATTGTAACAGATATTTATTTAATATTTAGATGCCTTCAAGAAACAGAGTTTTGAACATCAACATAAGTAGCATTACCCCTGAGGAAGCCTGGATTGGGAGAAACTTGTTGGGTTAACAAAGCTGCGTCAGAAATACATATATGTTATATGTTCTATGCACTTTAAAATAGTTGATGTTTGTCTAGTACAGGAGGTATATGACCTCTAAATAGGAGAAAATACTGGTCCAATTTTTACTGTGGATGCTTACAAAAAGATTTGGGTAATTAACCTCCAAGGATGAGGAAGTACCTTATAAATCTGTACTATTGACATTATTGTTTGCTGTTTCACATTTATGAGAATGTACTATTTATTTTTTGCTGAATACACAAAAAATTGTTGCCAAAAACCCTGTCTTTGAACTACATTCATTCTAGTACTTATTATCAATATTAATAATTTTTTCCCATAATCTGAGAAGGTCCCCTGACTTTGTTCACATGTGATATTGATAATATTTTTCATAATCTAAGATGATCCCCTTACATTGGTCATACCTGTAATTAGAGTTTCCCCATAATAGGAAAATATTACCAATTTGTCATATTAAGTGTTTCAGTTCTTCACACTTTTATTGATTGTTTCAGTATTGATTATGAGCAACTTCCCAGTGCAGTTCTAATATGTGCCATATTGGTTATAGATACTGAGGTAAACGGATAAGACTTGTTTATGAGTACAGATATACTTAGACTGTTGAGACCTTAGTGAATAGTGAGTGATATAAATCAGTACCATTGTACTTAGGCTACCATTGCCTGAGGCTAGCCTCCACTGAGGACATCTTACGGAGACACACATTTTTGGATTCGCTTCCAAGTTTGCTTCTGGATGAACTTGTTTGGCTTCCTTGCAATTGCCTATCAGTGTGACCTCTGCTAGAGGAACAAGAGGAGTCAGTGTATCCGAGTGCCCATGCCATGGGGTATGTGCACTATTGGGGTCTGCAGCACGGTAATAGTCAGTCCCCAGCCTGGGACTCTGCCAGGCTGGACCCATATTCTTGTAAGATGTCTGCTTCACAAGGTAATGGTCAATCCCCAGCTCGGGATCCTGCCAAGCTAGACACATATTCCAGTACACTGTCGGTATTGCTGATACAGCACAGATGGGGAGGATGCACAGCAGAAGGCATGCAGAAGGCATACTGCCAGACTGATGAAATGTGTGTAGTCTGATGATGTGGTGATGGCTACAGGTAGTGTATCTGGTAATATAGATATATAGATAATATAGTATAATCAATGTGACAGGTCTCAGTATTATGTCTTAGTATATCTTATCATTTAAAACAATAATCCTTAGTACTCAAAGTATTATTGAGATAAGTTTGAAATGCCCAATAGCCCTGACAAAGGCTTCTCCTGGAGGTGACATGTGCCTATGTTAATGCATGTGCCCTAAGTATCCTTTAGGAGACAGACGGATTCCAAAGCCTACCAACCTACAGCTGTGAGTGTCTGCAATCAAGAAATACTTCAAACAAAGGCACAGAGTGCCCATGCCTATGATGGGCTTGATTGATGGATTGCTTGGGCATAAATCTTATAAATCTATAATATTGGACTTTTCTACCACAGTCATGAAAATTATGGACTGTTTAAGGAAGCACAATAGACTGCGGGGAACTACCTAAACTGCCTTTCTCTTTTTACCATATCAGAAACCTAATTCTAACTTTCTAAGAAAGTTTTATTGCATATGCAAATAGATTACCATAGGGGGTTACTACTAATGACCTTATTTCCATGTACTGTATATATTGATTGAAGTTCCTATATCTGTATATCAAACAATATTGCTGGGTACTTTATGTTTCACCTTGTTTTCCTAATTAAACTGTTTGAGTGACTAGCTATCATTTGTGCATGAACCTTCTTTTATTGAATATGTATATGCATTGATAGAGGATATAACATCCATATTTATGCAGATAAATATCCCAAATCAACTAGAGTGTACAAGCATATTATAATCAAGTTTTCAGTGTCATATATATGTATTTTATCAGAGTTGTGCTTTATATCTTTGTACATGTTTGTACTGTATATATCTATTTTTGTATATTTTGCAAATGTTTGGTGTTAAAAACAGATGCAATTCCTTGCACAGATGTTTACAGTTAAATTAAAAGTGCTGCCTGGGGTTGAGAGTTGAGGAAAGAACTCAGATAAGTGTGCTTTTAATGTGCATTATGTGCACAGAATGCTAGGGGTTGGTTCACTGCATTTTGTAAATCTTATTTGTGATCCTGATTTTCCTTTTGACAGTTTTTTATATTCTTTTTACCATTGGACACCAGCCACACAGATTTTACATTTTCTCTTTTAAATGTGTTTCCTGTGGGAACATATAATGGAGTGTGTTTGCATACAATTTATCCAAAACATTTTCATTTCTGTTCACTGTCTTTGACAACAATATTTCCTTCCAGTCTAAGTCATGGAGAGCAGCCTGCAGCATTGGAACATTTGTTCTATCAAAATTAAGTGCTTTTATTTTTTTTTTCAGCATGTGCTTGTTGTTTGCAGTTTAAATTAAATAAAATCCCTATGGTCTCCAATATTTAGAATTGTCTCTATATAAACAACTGTAATATGCTTTTTCTAAATTGAGATTAACAGGCCTAGAACATATTTTATAGTTTGGTCTTCTATAAGCTTTGCCATGAACTTGTCTTCCATTTGTAAATTTCTCCCCCTTTTTATCATTCCAACTGTCATTATGCCAGTTAACATCTCTCTATATTACCACTGTGTAGCCCTTTCTATCTATATAAGGAGCCTCTCATTTTTAATTATTACTTATGGGGTGGGCTGCAACACACTCTGCTTAAATCAGACCTATCACCACATTTTTTTTACTTTATATAAAAGAGTAAATGAT
Organism: Pyxicephalus adspersus; assembly: GCF_032062135.1. Taxonomy (NCBI): domain Eukaryota; kingdom Metazoa; phylum Chordata; class Amphibia; order Anura; family Pyxicephalidae; genus Pyxicephalus; species Pyxicephalus adspersus. The sequence goes on from NC_092860.1 coordinate 75,645,106, forward strand.
CCTTTTTAATAAAGTATGTTTTTTTGTTTCTTTTATAATTAAAGAAGGTAAGGCCTTTCCCCTTGCATGCCAAGAATGTTCAACTTTTTAAAACCTCGAGGTTATATGGCATTGAATTCATGAATTAAACATGGACAAGAAATACCATTCGTTCTAAAAAAGAGCTTTATCCCAGGTACTTTTTCTTTTTTCAGTTGTGCATTTTCCAACTGGGGATTTCACAGAGACATTGCTCCCATGATAGAAACAAAAATGCCTTGCCACTGGAGATCTTTTAGAAAAAACAACTGTAAATCATACACCTAGTCTAAATTATAGGCTTGAAACTCTCTCTTAGTTTTTATTATTTAATTGCTATCACAATCACAAGTAGATTCATGACTCCCGTTATCCTGTAGTTTATGTTCAGGAACTCTTATTCACAGAGACTACTATTATGTACACTGCTCAACAAAAATTAAAGAAACGATCACATATCAAATCTTGATAAACTGAAATATTTCAATTTAAAATCTTTATTGATATGTATTGTGCATTAAATTGAGAACAAAATAATTTAGGAATGATCAGTGGAAACCAAAATCATTATTTGATCAAACCTGTGTAACTTTTATCAAAACTCATAAGATGGCTCACTAGTGTGGATGGCCCCAACATGCCTGTATGCACTCCTGATATCTGGTCATGCTTATGATGAGATGGCAAATGGTGCTATGGAATATCTTCTCCTAGACCTGGATCAGGCATCAGTGAACTCAGTTTAGTCCTGGTCTGAGAAAGCTGGGGGCTAGGCAATGACGTCAATGGCTTTGTAATCCAGGAACTGGCTACATACTCCGACCCCATTCATCAGAGTCATCAGGAGGAATTCAGCCCCCATTACACCGGCAATTGGTATGAGAATTTTATCCCAGTACCTAAAAGCAGTCAGGTACAAAAGCTAGCATATGGAGGTCTGTATGGTCCACCAGCCATATGCTCCCCCATGCCATTACCTTATCCATTGTTTGTTTATTAAACTTAAAGCTTGGTTTGTTAAAATAGTTTGCTCTTTTGTATTTTATTCTTAAAATGTTATCATTGTAGCCCCTATTTCTTAAGCTATGTCTTTTTCTTACCTTTTGAAATCCTGGTCTAGTACAATTTGATTTTATATTGGCATTTGTTGCACTATGCCTAATTTCCAGTAGAAGGTGTAGGCAATATGTATATGTATACTGCTTTACATATATATAATGTGACAACCCCAAAACTCTTTAACTACATTACTTCTTCTCGTTCATCATATACCAAGATGGTTTGAAACAATAACGGGGAATGTATTAGACATACAAAGCATTAAAGCATTAAAAAGTGGTTTCATGTGATACCAGTTACCAGTCATTTTTTTAGGAAGTCTAAAGCTAAACATGTATACAGCCAATCTGCTGCTTCTTCCTAGTATTATAAAACTTATAGAGAATGAATTGTATAAATACAGAGATTGCTGCCCAAACAAATGTTCAATAATTGCTATAATGATTGCTGAGACACCCCGGAGATCACCTAAATTCATACATGAAAATTCAAAGCATTTATAGGGAATTAACTCACAAAGATTTTAATACTGTAAAACTTTATCTAAATTTAAGAGTTAACTGCTTGTATTTTCCAGTAGGGAGAATATTTTACTTTATTCCTTACTTTTTTTTTTCTGAGGTTCACCCTTTAAGGTAAAAGGCCACAGAAAACTGAAGTTTGGGCACCATCCAGCTTATTACTCTGGTAACATTCCGCATGTGTTCCTGAAATAAGTGTTCTACATTTGCCAGGGATAAAGTGGTGTATTGAGTACTAAGTGGTTAGCACAACTGTTCTCTGCTGCATGTTCAAGAGAACGATGCCTGCAGCATTTGGCAGATATTGACAGTGTGGCACCTGTTCATCTAAATGGCTCCCAGGAGTGCCTTCCTCCAAGAGAAGAAGCAGACAACTTATACATTAAAGCCTTGTACAGACACTAAATCATTTGGGATCCTCTTAGGGGAAAAAACTATCAGTTTGAGAAATAAATGCTCAGGTGTCAGTGGACATTAAAAGTTAAATTAAGCTTATGTATGTAGTCAGAATAGTGCCTCATGTAAGTGGGAGAAATGGTGGCCCAGTATCATATATTCATAGATTGCTTAGATGCATGTAAGCATGTGTACGCGGTGGGGCAGAGGTTCATTTATTTTTTTTAATGTATTAGGTCTTGTCCACTTGTATTATATCACTATCACAAGATGTCTGAGAAGTTCCTTTGTACCAATACAGGTAACAGGATTGATTTATAGATGTATCAGCAACAAATACAAACCTAATGAAGGGGGAAACCCCTTGGTGCTGGAGATACATTGGCCATATTTGCTTTTGTTGGCCAATAATTTGTGGACTCTTATACAAAGAGGTTTGGCACTCCTATTTAGATCTGTTTGCTGGATTCTGTCCTGGGACCTTAAATATTGTGTTCATGTTGTAAACTGCCTCACTACAGTGCTGCTGTGAAGATTGTATATGCCACTTTTGAGAATTAAGATTCAAGTGTGCAGCTTCAGTGCCCGTAATTGTGCAATTTGCTAGATAAACAGTCTCTACACCTTTAGTGGTTTAAATTTTTATTAGGTTTTGTTTCACCATAAAAAAGTAATGAAATGTAGGCAAAAATTAGCCTAAAGACCTAACACACAAATTTTTTAGAATATGTAAAAGGGGGACTATAGTTTTTTACATTTACCGAAAGGTCATTATCCGATCTTGTACCTGCGCTACGATCCGGTGACATCAGCAGAAGAAGGAAGACAAAGTTTAGTCCCTTCTGTGAAGAAGACGAAGACATGATGGTGCGGGATTGATTGGACAAGGACTGCGTATGGATTGACAGCTTTCCATCTATAAAGGTACACACTCGTCTGGACTACAGTAACCTCTCCCTCTCTGGTATTCCACTAACCCTACTCTCTCTTCCACAATCTATTATGAATGCTGCAGCCCGGCTCATCCATCCTTCCCACCGCTCCACTTCTGCTGCCTCTCTTTGTAGTTCTCTTCACTGGCTTCCATTTCACCTTGGAATCAAATTCGAGCTCCTGTGCTTTGTCTTCAAATCCCAGCACAGTTCTTGTCCCACTTACCTCTCTGACCTCTCTGGTAAAAAAAAACACTCTCCCAGCCGCTCACTCCGCTCCTCCGATGACCCACAACTGACTTCCTCACTCATAACCTCATCACACGCACGGATACAAGACTTCTCTAGAGCTGCTCCAACTCTCTGGAATGGTCTTCCTCGTCCTATTTGGCTTGCTCCTACTTTCTGCTCATTCAAAAGAGCGCTCAAAACCCACTTTTTCAAACTTGCCTACCAATCTTCTTCTGTCTTTTGAAACCCTCACTACTTCCCGCCACTACATATCTCCCATCCTATTATGTGTTAATTCCCCTACCTCCTTGATTGTAAGCTCTTCAGGGGCAGGGTCCTCTTCTCCTGTATCACTGTCTGTATTTGTCTGTCATTTGCAACCCCTATTTAATGTACAGCGGCTGTGTAATATGTTGGAACTATATAAATTCTATTGAATAATAATATTAATATTCTATAAAGTTAAGTGTTTTTTTAAATAAAAATGTTTCACTTTCAAATAAGTAATCATAGAACATTATCCAAAATACAAAACATGTTATTTAAATAAAGTTACTTTAAACTACTAAACCATCAGTTCAAATATGAGTAATGTTACTACAGACATAATGATCCCAAACATATACACCACGGTATCCACTATGCTAATAAAGGCACCAACTTTTATGGAATACATAGCCTAACAGTCACAGCAAATGTACCGATCCAGGTATGTAATAATGTGTCCTAAAGATACAGTCAGAACAGCAGAGGTTGTATCAATATATACAACAGGAAAGCTATAACTGGAATTCATTTTATATTAGCACAGTCCTTTATCATTTAATACCAACTAACAAAAAATGATGTTCAATATTTGTCTGAGCTTTTAATATTATGTATGAATATACAAAGCAATACTGTGTCTTGGATAACAATACCAAATAAAACTTAGGGCTCTATTTATAAATTATTCCCCGTCAATTTTTCTGAAATTCACTGACAAATGGTCGTATCTCTCTAGGCGTATCCTTTCAGTTTCTATTAAAACAATGACTCCTTCTGCTATCTAATAGCCAATCTTAAAAGTGCACAGCTGTCACAATAGGAAATGCTAGCTGTGTAAGTGCAAATTATGAACAAATCTTGAGCTAATTGATCGGGGAATAATTTATAAATAGATCTCTTAGTGTACTATAATATAAAATAATATGCGCTTGGGGTTGTGCGATTAGACAATTTGTGTGCAAAAATTATCCTATTCCTTTGCTGGTTGTATATACACACTGCAACTTCAATTGAACTTCAAAGAAAATAGATTTCTCAATTTCACGTACTACTAATACCTTACTACAACAGCAGTATCTTTAGTGACATAAAACATGTTCTAAAATATGTATATATTTTTTTACATATGAAATTATTCACACTCCATGGTCTTTTTTCTGTCATTGTATGTTTTGTTCTTTATTTTATGTCATTCTGTACAGATGGGGACTGAAGAAGTATGCCATGTGACAACTTTATTTGGGACCATGTCCTGCTGAGTAATTTATTTAATCACTGTAACTTCCACATTGATCCACTTTTACTTGTTCATGTCAGCTTCTCTCATTGATTGAAAATAACAATATAGTATATTTTGTGTTTCAATTGTTGGGAAAAGGATGGATTTTGGCTGGCTAGTTCCTACCATAAATCAATTCCTCACAATAATAGATACATATGGAGAGCATAGACAAATTTTAAAAGTAGGAACACTGTAATTTTTTTCTTGAAATATGAGCAAGCTGTCAGCAATCCATAGCTATAGAGACATTTTATTATACTTCACAATGCAAGCCTAAATGTTCCACCAGCATTTTTGTTTCATACTTAATCATCAGGTCTGTTTATTGAAAAGGAAATGCACTGGGAGAAGTTTCTATAAAGATAATCGGTACTCTTGTGTTATGGATTTGCAGAAGTATATGGACATTTGTGTATCCAGGTAATGCAATCCTTTAATTTACCAAGTGCACTCACTGAGGGCATACATAACAAACAAAGGAGCAGCTTATTAAATGTATCCAGTATTGTCAGGGATCAGAGATCCTAGGTATTTATCTAATACAACATGTATTACCATGCTTATGTGTATGGCTGAAGTCTGTATGCTGTATTTCACATTCGAACATTAAGGTAACACTTATTTTACCCCTTTTCCTTTCTGTTTAGCATAGTAAAACTTGCTGTATAATTGCCACTGAATCAGTGTGCTTTACAAACATATGAGGTATCAGCAACTGCAAATATTGTTAACAATGAGTCTTAGCTTAAGCTAAATTTACAACTCAGTGGGTTGTTGACAACCTGCTAACCGCTGTTGAGCCACCAATGCCATCTTATCTACTGTATGTGCCATTGATGGGCGGTGCTTCTCAACTGTCCGTGCGAACTACTACCCCTTACCTACCAGTTCAAAATAACATTGGAGTACCATTATTTGTCTCAATGATGTTTTTAAGTAGTGCAGGATTTCCAAAGTTTCAGGGAGGTCCAATGGGGTTTGGTGCTAAAAATTCAGATGTCATATCAAGTGAGCTCCAAATTGAAGCCTGGGTGCATTTTCAACCACTTTCTGACCTTCATGCCTACTACAGAAAGGACAACTGTATTAGGTCTACAAGCATTCGTTTGCAAGTAAACAGGTGCTTCCTTTGGTAACACATAGCCATTTACAATACTAATGGGTGGTTTCCATAAACTAATAATTTCTAAAAATACTATAAAATTGTTTACTAATTAATCTCTGAGCGTATTTTACTTCAGTTGCTATACCCTTCTTCTCAAGACCTACTGCTTCTGCTACTACATCAACTACTGTAATGAGACTCCTCCAAAGCCTCCTGCCACTGCTGTAAAATCGAATTTTTAGAAAGTCCTAACTATAGTTTTAGGAAGGCCCTTACAAGGAACTCTACTATGAGACCTTACTGATGTTTAAGGAAGACCTTCTAAATTTTTCTCCATGTAGCCAACCAACTTTTTTCTTCAAAGGATCCCTCCAAGAATTATTTACCCAACCTTCCAGGTTTATCAGTACTGTTGTACGAATATGGTGCCTCAGACTGAAATGGTATACTATGTAATTAATGGCCAAATGCTGATTTTACCAAAAAAGCTATATGTTCTTTGCAATACCATGCCATGCAAATGGGGTGCCACAAGGTACCCTTCAACAAGTTTTTTTTAGTTATACATGCCTCATATTGCATCCATTTATGCTTCTAGTTTAATGTTTTTTTACTAACTCTAAACCATAAATGTACTTTTGTGATTTAGAGCAGGACTTAGGCACCCCAGAGAGCGGAAAATTAAACATTTTGCTTTTTTCAATAAACACCTTGTATCTGTGACATTTGGTGGTCTTCCCGTGTCATTTTGATGCATTTGGTTGCTGCAGTAATTCTAATGAGATCATGGCAAACCATCAGAATTAGAAAAACAATATTTTTATCTGCAAAGAGATGTAGGTTATAAAAGATCTGCATATGCTCTTTTCAGTCAGTTTTCATAGTAAATGGTATAGATGGAAAGGGAAAACTAGAAATAGGGAATATATGTCAATAGATTCTGCATCCTAAAAGTGTTAAATATTGTATACCGGTACATTATTTTAACTCAATATCATAATAATTTTTAATTAAAATTGTTTATTTAAAATCACTAAATATTGCATCAGTGTGCATTGATTATTTTTGAAAAGATTATTGCTCATAATTCTGAATCATACATCAGTTCCACCAAATAGATACCTCATAAAAGCTAAAAGAAAAATGGTGACCTTTAAGACCAAGCATATCAATTTTTTACCAGTCTGGGTGTCAAACAGCATTGATCATATTTCAAGAAAGAAGCAAAAAAGGCACATAGAACAGTGAAAACTAGTAAACATGGTTCCCTTCATTGGAAAAAAAAGATTCTGAAAGTAAATCAGCCCTTTTATAAAATACCAGCTAAATTATATCTATGTATGTACAGGTAGTTTCGGGTTACATACGAGATAGGGACTGTAGGTTTGTTCTTAAGTTGAATTTGTATGTAAGTTGGAACAGGTACATTATTTTAATAAATGCAATTAGGACAGATGTTTGTCTCAACATATTATTAGGCAGCATGGTGTCAGTTACTGTATAAAATCCTCACTAAAAGTTAATCACAAACAAAGCAAAAAAAATCTTTATGGAGTCTAGACGTTCATTAACTTCTGGAGCAAGATGTGCTTTGATATGCAACAAGAAACAATTGCAGAGTTTGTCTTGATCATTAAAGAGTTACAAGAGGCTGCAGAAAGAGCTTACCCCCTAAGATGACCTGTAGTAGAAGCCAAGCAAATGTCCAGATTATTTGTATATACTTTAAGAGCAATGTTTCTTCATGGGTTCCTCAAGGGTTCCTTAAGAGGTTGACACCAATGATCATTTTAGCTATCTATAAAGAAAGACATTTTTTGCAGTGGTGAGCAGTGCAAGAGGTATTCTTTCTGATCATCACACTCATGTACTGTGAGCTAAGGATATAGTAACTATAGTAGGAGGTAGGTAGGTTCCACGCAGACCTGAAAGTTATTTCAAGTGTTCCCCCATGGTAAAGAGATTGAGAAACACTGCATTATAGGAACTTACACAGTATTGCATTTGATTACACGGTTGTGGGAGTGTGCTTGATGGCCTTCCCACAATAAACATTTGTTTGTCTATGATCAGAAGCAATGGTCAGAATCTAGACAATCACATATTGTATACCATGGTGATTTTTGCTTTCTAATTTAGATGGTTGTTAAACATCTTTATTGAGCAGTGTGAGCACAGATGGAGTCTAATTGGCATATCATTACTTACACACAAAGATCACTCAAGTTTAAGTTTAAGATGTGCTTCAGTTTTCACATTACTTCCATCTCCCATCTAATACAGAGGGGATCTAAGGAATAATCACATGACATGATCAAAATAACAATTTTTTTCCAGCTTGCATAATGGGGAGTTTATTGTTACAATCTTTTAAACAATCGGCCACATTTTATACAAAAGTTGTAAAGTTGGACCTTTTTTTGTTGGAGTAGGTTTAGTTTTTCTATACACACCTTTTAAAAATTTACAGTTATCGGAACCTAGGTATATTTTGGGTAGTGAAAGCCTGTGTGATACTTTTTTGTGAACTGAAAGATATTGAAACATTATGTTTATACAGGTAGTCCCCGGGTTACATACGAGATAGGGACTGTAGGCTTGTTCTTAAAATCATCCACAACCTCAGCTGTGTTTAGCAAAAGACTTCTTCTGCAAGTCATGCAAACCACCACCCCCTCCATCCTGCACAGAGCCAGCAGGGAAGCCCCGCTTGTATCTAGAAGTTGTCCATATGTCGAATGTCTTTAACCCAAGGACACTACCTGTATTCTAGAAATGAAAATTTCATGCAATTTATTTGCACATCAAAACAAATCATTTTAATTCCTGAAATGATTCTTTATGTTTAAATGATTTGGTGGTATTCTCTATTCTATTTGACTGGCACGAACATATGGCAATGTAGCTTTTACTTATCTAACTTATTTAAAACACCAACTGCTGCCTGCAACAGAAAACACATTCCGCTTATGTCCAGTTACTTGAGATGGTAAATGTTAATAGTATGACACATTTAGGCTGTGTGGTAAAAATACAGACCTATATGAATGTTTTTTTAAGTAATTTTGATGTAATATTGTAATATTTACTCAATAGTGAGGTATGATTTGATGCTTTCTGTTCATGATTAAATTTCACGCACAGATTTGTATTTTTTCCTTGTACTGTTTACTGGTATATTAGCCAAAGAAAGCAGAGGTATTCCTAAAGATAACTAGGTAGGAATATCACACTATTGGAGTATTGGGGAATGCTGTAATTTTTGAATGAAATGTGGCATGTGCCATAAACTTTTTCTAATAGGTAAAAAGGCAATGCCTAATATTTCTTTATAGAGATCTCCACTAAGAGGACTGGAATTTGCAAGAATTTCATGAGCAGATTCCTAAACTACTAGGGTGCATACAGTTCTTATATTCATGCCCTGACAATGGCACTATAAAAGTCCCATGAGCACTTTTGTGTGCTAATTAGACTCAGAAGCCAGATTGAACCGTGTTTGTGTGTCTGGTGGCCCCCTGGTGCCACTCAAGCAGCACTGTGACATTTGTAGTGCTGGACACTAACAGCATGGTTACTATAGTATGCATGCAGGCTATATTGCAATGGTGGTGTGCACTTGTATGCTATGGTAGCTGCAATGGGGCTTTACAGAGTTCCCATACATGAAAGTAGACACTGATGAACAGGAATTATCCTGAACAAAACAGGAATATGACTAAGAATGTGTGATTCAAGGTAAATGTGGATACGGATGTTCTGTTATTTTGGTTTAGTAACACTTCAAATATGTATCAGTATGTGTTTTTATTTCAATAAAAGACTTTTATTTGGTGTCGATTTATTTTCTTGTATTAGGCAATTTCTGGGAATTGGTAGGGAGTACCTCTGTAGTTCTTCTCCTGGAAGAGGACAAGTATTTGCTAACCCCATTAACTAGGGCTTCCGGATTTCAAATTAGGCTCCAACGGCTAACCCTTACATTCTTTTTGGGGAAACATATGTAAAAGAGTCCCTGTCCCTCAACATTCTGACTCTGCATTCTGCTCTTGTACAGAAAGCATGGAGCTGCATGGGCACTGCACACCCTTTTCCTGGCTACTCTGGATACAAAATTTTGTCACGTTTAGGATATATTACCCTATATGTTGTTTTTTGAACATCATGTATAGCTTTGAGGCTTGTTATTCAAAGGATGTATGGTTAAAGCACACACACAAGAAGAGACTCACAGCTGTATGTTTTGTTTTTTTGCAGTAGAACATGTCACCTATGACAATAACCAGTTCCCCATGGCTCCCTTTTTTAGATTGACTAATAGCCTTAAAATGGACAGGATTTAGTTTAAGACTCATCTGCAATAGACTTAATTGGGATTCAGTGCTAAGTTATTATGAATATTATTATTATTATTATTATTATTAATAATAATAATAATAATAAACAGGATTTTTATAGTCTTAAAAACGTATTTCAGATGTTTCAGAACACACATTATCAAATGGCTTCCCAACATCCAGAACCAATAGTACAAACAAAGTTCCTTTAGTATCCACAGGGATATCAATAAAACAGATTACATAAAGTATAATTTATATTCTATATTTATCACAAATACAACCCATCTGGTCATAAAACTATATTTCACATAAATCATCTAAATAAATAATGTTAAAATCTTACATAAAATCTGGATATTAGTTTACAGTTTGGTTACAGATGGATCCTTACATTCCTTAAATAAAATGCCTAGTGAAAAAATAACTCTAATATATTTACATTTCAAAAAGCTTTTTAAATTAAAATAAAATGTTGTTGACTTAATAAAATGTTTGTTAATTAGTTTTTTGCAGCCCCCCATTACATAATTTGCTTACAGGGGATCAATTTTGCTCAGCAGTCACAACCTAGATAGTTTTTGTCGAGTGAGTTGGCCACTTACTGGGAGGTTAGAGGGAGGAAATTAAGATTTTTTTTCCTCTACTATTCACATACTACACAAAAACATTTCTTGGATCCTGAAAGTAGGTACCTTCTTTTTTAATAATGCTCTGTTCACTATAGTGATAAATTTCACTCCCACCTCCAATGAGCTTTTTTAATTTGCTTGCCTATTACTGGTCATTACAGGCATCTGGCAGGCACCCTAGGGTACTGAAGGGCCAATTTGAGTCCAAGCTGATTTGTCTCAAAAATGGCCTTGCTGACACTACTAGTAACCCAGTTTCCATATTGAAAGAATTTCAGAAGCATGTACTGCAACTGTATAAGGATGCCCATTCATTTGATAGGGCTGCGAAAGATGTGTTCTTTTCCAAGATCACCCTCCCAGATTTGCCAGCAACTCTGCATCTCTCTCTTTTGGCTAAAATCAGTTTTATAGGGCAGGATTAGGTTGGCTTTCTTAAACTGCTAAACCAGTGATAACATCCGGTAGTTACTACATCGTACTTATCATTCTATTCACATTGCCAAAATATGTACTTGTCCAGTACTCCTTTTGACACCAAAGGCTTTAATAATGTCATCAGGCTTTTTTTATGTATCTTTTTGAAAGGTGTTGAACCAAATATTGGATGCTGGGTTCAAGAACACTAGAGGTGTTTCTTTATTATTTAGGTTTTTGTTCTCTTTATTTTGACATTTTGCACAAGACTAGGCAGGGTTGTCCCTCTTTCCCCTCCTCTTTTGCTCCTCCCCTATGTTTATCCTGCTTATCTTTGTATTTATCTTCTTTCCTTGGTTGTTCATACTTATTATTTTCTTCTCTTTCTTTTGACATGTTAATGATATCATTAATATGGAACTGTGACAGAGTGTCCCTTAAAATGGCAGGAAAAGTGGTTGATAGCAGATAATACCATTATGACAGGTAATAGGTAACACTTGTCAAAATGGCTCAATGGAAAAGAGAGTGGCCATTTGTGGTGTAGATTTTGGGAAAAAGACAGGTTCTTTAGGGCCCTGGAGCCAGCCAAGGAAAGAGAAGGATTGGTTCCTTGTCCAATCCTGAGCTAGGATGTGTTCACCTGGACTCAGGTGCAGTGAAAAGGTGATCAGTCAGAGGTTGAGAGGGGCAGTGTGTTCCAGGCATGAGAAGGGAGCAGAGCTCCAAAAAAGCAAGCATCCAAAACATACTCCAAACTGTGAGTTAACAGTGATTATGTTGAGTACATGTGATAGAGAGACAGGGCACCAAGTGAGGTAGCCAGATGCCCAGCCGGGCCATTGTTTGTTTTTGTTTAGTTTTTTGTTTGTTTTGTTGTAAATTTATAGACGCTTTTCTGTTAAAACCACATTAAATAAACCCTCCTGCTGTTGATTTAGACATTTCAAGTCTGCTGCCTCTTATCTGCCCTGAAGGCGTCCTGTTACCACAAGCAATTCCCCCTGTGACATCTTACAGGGACCTAGATGGGTGTAGTTGTAATGATTGGGGGCACCGTTACAACATGATTCCTATGTTTTGGGAGGATTTTATCATATCCACCTCTCTACCTTTCAAATTATTTATTGCTTTTTCCACTCATTGTCCTTTATTTGTTCTGGGTGTGTTTTATAATTGCTTAGTTGTATATTTTGCTGTTTACAATTGATAATCTTAATAAAAAAATATTAAAAAGGAACTCAATTAAAGTATTAACACCTGTTTGAGATTTTAGTTAATGTGTTTACATTTTTTTGCAAATTTTCTTCCCAATATTCACCCAACTTTTGTTAAATAATGACGCACAAATGTGTGAAACAACTTCTACTTATTATTTATATATTTTTCTAATTAAATCCACTTAGATCTACGTGAATTTTAGTGAAAACATTTATAAATAGACCCATTGAGGCTGATTCATCAAGCAAAATCGGAAGCTCGCTCGCGCATTCGTATTCGCGATCCGAAATCGTAGAAAGGGAGAGGTTGAATAGTTCGGTTAGGGCAGGGGCCAGGGTGGAGGAATGGGCACGGAGTAGATCAGAGGGGATTGGGTCAAGTGGACATGTAGTAGATGGAGATGATGAGAGAAGAGTTAAGACTTTGTCCACAGTAACAGGGCTGAGGTAAATAGGTTCACTGATCTAACTACAGTAAACTGAAATCTGATAGCTTGCTATAGATTTCTGTGCTTAGGACATCACAATTGTTCTCTGCCAACACCTTATTAAAAAAAAACAAAGACAATAAAGGACAATAACCATCACAGCCATAAAGTTTAAAACTACTTAGAAATATGAGTTTTCTAGCAAAACATATTGTACAACCACATACTAAATTACAGAGCATCTTTTTTGCCAAAGGAAACAATGAGGCTTCAGGAAAAGGTTGCGTCACATAAAATTGATGTCTTTAAAATACACTGCTATTCCAGGGCACTGTACAAGCTTTCACCCACACATTTTTCAAAGCTAATTCACAGGCAACAAAAGACATGAAAAAAGAGGAAAAAAAATCATCAATAGCTTTTTTTCTGCATGCTTATATGACTAAAGGCAAGTTGATTATTAGTCACATGTAATTAATGACTCTAAAGTGTCAAAAGCTGCCCATTTATCAAAGACAAAAGTATTCTCTTCACAGCATTAGCAGTCAGAAAACAGAGGAGCTGCAATTATTGGTTCATTATTTAAGCAGCTTTATAAGCATCAGTGTCCGGCATCTGAAAGCTTCTTGTTATTGTACATCACAGAAGAATAAATTCTGTTTAAAAGTTGCTTACCTTAAGCAGGGAAATGACACTGAAACTAATGATAAAATTAAAAATGAATAGCAAACATAAGAAAAACTTTTACACTACTTTTTACCAGCCTTAAATGTTATTGTAGCATTAGTTTCCCCCTTTCTAGGCTTTTTATATTTACCTTTCTATGGATAAAATGGGACCATGCTTGGTTGGTATAGTACTATGTTAGTGAAGTAGTTTTACCGGGGTTTTTGGGTACTAAAAAAACAATAAATAATTTCTGAATTCTATAGAACAATATTTTTGGATCCATTAGACCAGTGGTCCGCGGACTACTGGCCAGTGACCCCCCCCCCCAGCGTGGTCAATGTCTCCCGTATGCATTGCAGGCTCAGGGAGGTGGGTGGGTTGTGTCTCTGGATGCAGCCTCAGACCTGCCATGGGAAAGTGGCCGAGTTCTGGCATTATGATGTCACTATGGGGAAGTTTCTTCCCCTTTGAATGACACCTGACTCCCCGCACAAGCGCGGTCCGGAGCCTGTAAATTTAGTGGTCTGTGACATCCGAAAGGTTGGGGACCACTGCATTACATGACTGAATCGGCCAGTTTAGGCAATGATTGTGAGTGAAGTGAAACATCTTGCTCTGTTAGATTATGGTTTCCACAACATAGGAAATAATGGACAGTGAGGAAATTCATATCTATTTGTGTCTATTGGGTTATCAATATTACCAAATTTGACTTTGAGAGCTGTAAGAGTTTTGAAGATATTGAAACAGCTCCTTTCCAATGACATACCAAAATTAAGATAGATGATGCCATACAGTAAGTGAGTAAGCTGAAGGCTTAGTTGTACCAATGCATCAAGTTCTTTTAGGTGTACAAAATGTATTTAGCAAACATACACACAACTGTGCGAATTTCATAATTATTGGAGTTTATATTTCTGTAGTAAGTAATTATTGGCTATTTTAATTAAATGAAATCGGTCGGTTCATCTATAGGTAAAATTTGTTATGGTTATGAATAGAGTTTGAACCGAGTCTATCCATGGCATCTCTTAGAAGCACCAGAGCAAGATTCCCCTTACTCCCTAAATCTATCTTTACTCAGTGAGCTCCTTAAAAAAATTCATGGTTGAGTTTCAGGTAGCAGTATTAAATGGTAGGAACTATGTTTAGGCCATGGCACTTATACCCAATGAGCGATATAAGACTCCATATTTTAAATTATTTTTACTTTACTTATATTCATGGTATTAGGTCAATTGACACTTCAATAATAAAATAATAAAGTGTAAAATTTATATGATTCTTTTAGATAGTTTGACTTTCCTAGTAATAGAGAATTTCCAAAATATTAATGGAAGGATCAGGATGACCAAATCTGAGTACCTGACAGTTTTACCTCTATTTATCGATCCCCTACATGATCCAGTGGCCTGGTACTGGTTTACAATACACATATGTGTTAGATTTAGCCAACCTTGTGATAAATCCAGCAATCTACTTCTCAGTACAAGTTGGGTAAGGCAACCTAATTGCTTACACGTGTGAGCTGAGTCACTAAATCAAGTGATGGATGACTACAATATAAGAATAGCAAAGTCTAGTACTGCAAGTAACCAACAGATTTTTTCCCCTATAACGTTAGTGAATCATCCTCATTTAGAGGATTTTAGTACATACCAACACTTTTTATGGCCTTTAATGTTTAGCTCATTCGAAAATATTTTTAAATAATTGAGAGAATTGAACTAATCTCCCCACATTTTCCATTTACGGGAAACCAGTTACCAAAAAAACAAACTGGGAATGGATGTCACCAGGATATAAAGCCACTGATGACAATCAAAACCTATGGAGGTGCTAACCTTCCCCCATGCCACTAAGAATCTGCAGAGGATGGAGTCAGATTAAGGGGACCATGGGAGACAAGATGGAGTAAGCACATCTGCAGAATAGGATTACTGGAACCCCAAACACAAAAATGGCAGAAGACCCAGATTGTGAATTTAGGTGAATAAAATGTTCACAAGGTAATAAAAGGTCAGACATAAAATACACAAAATATGTAATCATTAAAACATCATTAAGCATATACTTAAATTTTATTGAGGTATCTGGATCTGTAAAGCAGAGATCAGACTGAGGGCAAGAGGAAAAAGTTGTGCTGCAGTGCTCTTTTCCTAACAATTACAATGCTGAAAGCAGAAAACATCCAGGTGCTGCTTCTCTGTTCCCTGTATAGTCATAACCTGTTGGATTGACCAGACCTGCACATGTAACTTAACTGCAGATAGTGACTTTCTGTTTAAACCTCAGGGCTACTTGGACAGAAATACAAATTCTTTAGAAGGTAAAACAAATATGTATGTTATATTGCATTCAAGTGTTTGTTTGCACTTTAAAGCTTCCATTTACCAATATATATTTTCCTCCAAGACTGGTGCACTTAATACAGGTCATTTAAAAAAAATACTGTATATATATATATATATATATATATATATATATATATATATATATAATTATCATGATGTTTTATTTATTTTAGAGAAAAAACAATATCACCAATATCACATTATACTCAGGAGTAAATTGGGTTAATTGCATCTATAAATTTAATTGAGAGATGTAAATATAGTAAGCAAAATGACATTTAACCTTAGAAGTAGACCCACAATTAAAATAATTGACTGACTTTTCATAACTTTTCTTCTCAATGGACATGACATGACCTTTGCTTTATCAGTGAACTGTGAATGCTTATGTATACTGTGCTTCTAAATTCAGAACCTTTCAGCATGACTGCCCAGAGAAAATTCAAAATTTTAGCAGAAATGAACTTGGAAAGAAATGCTAAAGGTCTGTGTTACCATAATAATCACACATACATCTGATTATCACCACTTTTCCGATGTTCTTCTCAGCTCAGCCTTTTTTCATTAATGCAGTGACATTTCTTCACCCAGTAATATTCACACTAGCTACACATTTGTGTATGTCAGCATAAGTGACCAGGTAATTGGTACTAACTGCTTTTCACTTCGCCCAATTGCCCAGCCAAACGTCTATAATTTTAACGGCAAGAATCGCAATATTAAAGTAAAATGTAATGTTATCCTCTGCACTGAGTCCTATGAAATTTCAGTTTAGAGGATTACAGTTGATTCCGTAAAGAGAATTAGGCTTAGTTGACACTAGCGGTAAAAAAGCATAGCATTTTCCACTCTTGGAATCTACTGGCAACCACTAGGTGCCCAGTTGTATAGCCAAGAAATACTATGCTACCAGGGATAATTGCAGGACTTTTCAGGGGTAGGCAAGTAGTTGCAAAAGTCAAGCAAAGTGGTGCTATTTTTTTCACTTTTTAAATTGAAATTGCTTGGAAACAACAACTTGCATAAAAGTTGACAAGTTAATACAATTTAAAGTGGGACAAAACACCACTGTTACATGATCTGACCATTTCTGTAACAATACCCTGCCTGATCCAAAATTATTAAAAATGGAACATTAGTTCCATTTTAAAAAGAAACTAAACTCAAAAGTCCCCCAAAACAAAAAAAAATCACTTACCTTTAATCCTGCATGGCAGTTTATTAATCCAGAAGTGTCTTCCATCGGATCCCATGTCATCCCGGCATCCGCCCAGGCGCCGCCATCTTCGCCTCTTCTTCCTGGTTCTTCTTCCTACTTCACCCAACCCAAGCATGAGATCGGGTGACGTAGATGGAAAAAAAAATTGCGGATCTGACTGCACATGCGTGAGATCCGCAATTTTTTTCCATTTTTTCGTAAGGCTCCTTCTGCCCATGCCCGAGAAGCTCTGACATGCGCAGAAGGAGCACGCAAGAGGCTTTGCACTCCAAATTCATTGTCGATCGCCTAGGCCAGGGGTGTCAAACTCAAATACACAGAGGGACAAAATTAAAAACTTAGACAAAGTCGAGGGCCAACCTTGAAATTTATTGAAATAAATTGAGGAAATTTTTTCTTCTCATTAGATATAAAATCTTTTCATATGGAAAGAGGTTTTGCTTCACATTCAATCTGGAACAAGCTTATAATAGAGAAAGAGGCATAAACATGTTTTTTTGATGAAAATCCAAATATTCAAGTCCATGCCTTGGAGTAGCAAGGAAAAGTACAGCTGAGGGGGAGTGCTGGAAATGCCAGTTGCGGAGCCGGAACTCCCTCTTCTTTGATATAGCGCCGCTATTAAAATTCCTGATATTATTTGCGCCTATAAAACAGTCCGATGCAGGGCCACGCATAGGCAGAGAGCCCGCTGGTCTATAGACGTGAATGATGCCAGGAATTGTAGTAGCAGCGCTATTTCAATGCAGTGGTGGGCGAGTTGCTGTTCATATGTAGGATCACTTTGGGGGCCCAAAAAAGGCAGTTGGGCTCCATATTTGGCCCCCGTGCCAGAGTTTGACACCCCTGACCTAGGCGATTGAGAATAAAGAGGCGGTGCTGCACTTTTTTTTTTTCAAATGGGTCTTGCACTTAAAAAAACAAACAAACATATGTTTACCCTTTTATGTAAAGTGACAATTTAGTGAGTGAGTTTAGGTACGCCTTAAGTCTATGGAGGTGGCAGGGACAGCAAACCACCCCTGGACGCTGCACATAGCATCTGAAAAAAATGGATGGCAACACTTCCACCATCAACTGCCCAAAAAAAGGAAATACACATTTGTTTCAATGCCAACCAAGCTTAAAAACACTGCTATTCATTTACTATATGTTGGTTGATTTATTATAGATGTTTAACCTGTTTATTCAGCAAAGTAAACTTCACTTCTCAAAGGATATTTTATTGATTGTAGAAGGAAAAAGGATAAAGGATATTTTATTGCACTTTGGAAAGAATACCAAATAACATGCAAGGTAATATAAATATATTGCCTAAAATTGCAAAAAATAATTGGATGGCAAAGTCAGAGTCAGAGTTTTTCACAAAGCTATCTGAATTATCTTTTGGAAACTGATCATTCGCTTTTTGTTAGGTAAACTATGTCACCAGTATCATGAGCTTGTCATTGCAATGGCATAACACTGAGATTTCCATGTGTAAGTAAAGGTCTTTCTTTATTTTAACATTCACAGACAGCCCTGAAGCCTGAGCGAGAAACCACTTCCTTGCTTCTCCTGCAATGGAATAGATTAACCAAAGGTCACATGAAGACCCTTTTTGTGATGAACGCTTTTTGCATCCCATGACAGGAAGTAAAGCTGAATGATCTTGAGCCAGAGGCAATGAGGATCATGAAATTAAAGTGCATGAGTACAGATATAAAAAATAGTAGGCAATGTTTTTCAGCTTGATCTGTATGTTAGTATGTAAAAAAAAATGAAAACTTTTACTACTTTAAAATATTTATAAATGGCTGATTCGAGGGACATTTGCCAATATTTTTTCCCATATCTTGACCTGGATTCTGTGGTATATTATACTTCTTCTAAACTACCATGTAGCAGGGAAGATTTTTTTCCAAAGTAACTGAAAATCTATAAAGCCATTATTCCAAGTCTGTAAATAATCTGAGAATCCTACTGCAAGCCCTAACTTGGTTTGCTAAGGAATTTGTGCTTTAAATTTGTGTTCATAGGGATGGATTAGGTAAATTAAAAAGGTATTATAAAGCGGATAGCCCTTGTACAAGCATACAAACATAAGAAAAATCTGGTCCAACTACCTAGGGGAATATAACTAAGTAAATAATTATTTGAATAGGTCCAATCACATTCAAGAATTTTTTAAGCTTAGCTTTTGAGCTTGATGTTTGCAGACACAGGGAGAGGAAACAGACTAATCCCCTCTTTGAACATGAAAGGTATTGTTATTTTGTGTTTTTAGGAACTGTATCTAAAAGGATACCATTTGCTCAGCCATAAACATTCACCTAGAATTACAATCGCCATACCTTTTAGGTTAACTGTACAGGCAAATGTCTGGATTAACGCAGCACCTAATCTTTCCATTAATCTTGAAAGTGAAATTTTATTATAAAATAGAGGGAAACCTCAAGGGAATTTAATAATAAACAGTATAATGATGCATCACATTAAAACATACGAGAGCATAATAAGTTTAATTGCTCTGTTTATTTCTCTAACCCAGTGATGGACATAAAATGTTTTTATTATTTTACTTGCATGCTTTTTCTCATTATCTTTTTAAAGGTTCTTAGCAACTTCTAATATTTTTTCACTAAAACGACTATAGGGACAGAGCATATTACTAGTACTGTAAAATTAAATGGATATTTGCAGGCATATTTAACAGATAATTAATTGGTGAAATTATATTTAATGGTATCTTAAGGTATACTAGTACAGTGCCAAGTAAGTCAAGGGCATTCTGCCTTGTTATAAAGCCCACTTTTTTTAACATCACTATAAGAGGGGCTTAGAGTGATTTGTAAATCTCATTTTTACAGTTTTGGACAGTGTTCTCTTGAATGGGTGAGGTTAGTTAACCTGTCATACCCTGTAATTAGACAGTAATATAGACGTTCCGCACAATGTGATACAGAGGAGACTGGGCAATGAAGACTCAGTTTTTTTGCTGTAAACTAAAGGAAGTTGGCCAGGGGAAAGTTTTGGTCACCCAGCAGAGTTCTGCTTTAAATAGGTGAAAAAAGGGGAACCTTATACCTGCTTGTTTGGGTTCTTGTCTGTAATTATGTTATTGCTCATATAGTGTTGTACCAGACTTTGTTCTAAGGTTTGGGAAGAAGGAGTTAATGCAACTGGACTTGATGCTGACATTCTGTGTTATTCCTCCCGTGGTTTAACACATTACACATAATCCCTCCTCCTGTGCTTAGTTATTATCCCTAACAGTTTTCCATGAACCTCTGTAAGCAGACAGTCCTGGACAGCTTGCAGCTCCATTTGGCCAGGAGCAGGCTTAGCATTAGGCATGGTAGGACTGCGCTAAGGATTGTAGCACTGAGAATGAATTTTTTTTCCTGCTGTACACATGTCAGCCTTATTGCCTTTCACAAAAAAATGTTGAGCCAAGTAATCAGTTACAGTATAAAGTTATACATAAACAATACAATCAATTCCAATCAAAAATATATGAAACTAAAGGAGACCCAAAGTCACATTTTTTACATGAATATTTAAAAAAGAGCTAGAAGAACACAATCATATATGAGTTTTTTTAGTAACTATACATAAAATAAATACAGACACCATCATTTGCTTTGTGATGGCTGCCAGCAGTATTAAGGCATGAAAACCTAATTTTACTGAATAAAGAAACTTTGTTATTAGGGTTGTGTGAAAATCTAATTTTACTGAATAAAGACACTTCATTATTAGGGCTGCATGAAAACCTAATTTTACTGAATAAAGAATCTTTAGTAATATACCCATAAACTGTTAACCACAAGCTAAACTATAATCTGGGTCTTAGCCAAGTGACTTAAGACCCTTAATTAATTCTAAACATTAACAAAGTCCATAAAAACACTGATGATTTATTAAAGCTCTCCGAGACCGGAGAAGATAGACTATTATGGGGAAACATGGGTGATTCAGCAAACCTAGAATGGATCTGCTCCAGTATTGAAAACTTTTGTCAAATGATTTTTAGGAAATCCATTCTATGCTTGCTGGACAACTGTTAGCACTGCACTGCATGCTCCTAATCGCAGGCATGGGCGCCGGGTTCTATCTCTCAGGTAACATTACCTATGTTCCATATCAGTGTTTCCTCCATGCTGAGACTTGCTCTGTTTGTGAGCTGGCGTGGGTGTGTCTCTGAGGTAACACACACACGCCCTCTGTTTTCCACAGCCTATGGCTGATGTCCTGCAGGGATTTAAAGGCACCTCCTATTACAGGAAGTTGCCTGAGCAATCTCTGGCTTACCAGCATTACCCTGTGTTTAGTGATTTATCTGACTGCTTTCCTGTGTACCGGACCTTGCTACGTTTTTGGACCTTGCTTGTTTGCTGCCTGACCCTGACCTCGGACTACGCTTTTGGACCTTGCTTGTTTGCTGCCTGACCCTGACCTCGGACTACGCTTTTGGACCTTGCTTGTTTGCTGACTGACCCTGATCTCGGACTACGTTTTTGGACTCTGCTTGTCTTCACCCTGGTCTTGACTCCTGTGGTCAGCTGCCACTGGCCTGGGGATTGTTCTGGAGTGGCACCTGGTAGCTACCCCGCAGCCCAAGCCTATCCTCACCATCAGAGGCTCTAGTGAAGACCGGGTGGCTGCTTAGTTACGCCCCTCTAGAGTTTACCTGGCCAGCGGCACAGTGGGTCCACACCTTCGTTCATAACAACAACCCATGTTAGGCTATCTTCTCCTGTCTTGGAAAGCTTTAATAAATCAGGCCCATTGTCCACCCACCCTGTGAAAAGTGTAAACAATTAAACTGGGCAATGGAGGGCAGGAAGCTCACTGATTCTTGTGCCACAGAGCTGCTGAGTAGAACATCTGCCAAAGGAGTGTAAAGTTCTTGGGATATGACCATTGGGTGTGGACCATTGCCTCTTTCTACTGAAGCCCCTTAAACCATTGACATTTACTCTCCTCAGTGACGGCATATGCATTTAAAAAATTTGCCTGGCAACAACTCTTTTTCCTATAAAAAAAAAACATGAAACAGAATATAACAACACATATAGCCTGTTTATCTCCTTTTTAAATATGTCCATGCAGTGTCAGGAAGGGTTAAACAATGATACAAAACACTCTCTGCTCAGTTAAAAGTTAGTACTTATCTTTAATGGATGTGTACAATGATCCAAAACAGCAACAGCTCCAAAAGCAAGGTCACAAGACTGTCAGTTTATCCCAGAGGGTGCTTATTGCCATATCCTCTGGCTGACATTTCTTTACACGTATCCAGAAAATATCAGCATCTGCACTCATATTCTATGATATCCCTAGCTAACAATTATACACTGTTCCCAACCAGACTGTTACATGACCATTACTAGCTCATTTTGGCCAAAATTCTTGTTATACTGCACTGTTAAAAACATCCACTAATTAATATCATATTATATTTCCAGCTGTTCCTTCTCATTACCTGTCGAGGCATCAACAACTGCAATTTTCTTCTTATGGGGTCATTCTAATCCAAACAATATGGGAAGGAGGACAAGAGATGTTTACAAGGACACTCATCCATCTGAAATATGTTCATTCATTTATTCAATGTTCTCTATTTATTGTGCTAAAAATAATACATATTGGGTAACTCTCTAGTGGTAGCACCAGAAACCCTTTATTCATGCTACAATCAGAGAGAATGAGCATGAAGGGGGGGAGCTCATGCTCATCTTAAGCCTTAAGTTTCCATAAATGACCTGTCATATATTAGAAAGTTTACCTGTGAAAGAAAACAATGAATATACAGGAGATAAAGAAAAGGTTAAGTCCCCTAAACCCTGCTATTTGTTTTGCAAGTCCTCTCTCAAAATGCCATGTTTGAGAGTAATCTGTGTTATCATTATATGACGGACTGTAAGCTTCAAAGTGCTGTTTTAGGAATTTACCAATAAGATGGTAATTTTTATTAACTGGCCAATATCTGGGGAGTTTGGGATCAGTGGACTGTACCATTTTTTAAAAAACAGGCTAGTCATAATTCTTAATGCAAAAACAAATTATCTTAGATGAATGTCGAGCACCACAGAAGGTTGACCATTGCAGACCGTGAGCCTTAACAAACTTCACCAATCATAAGGATAAATCATGTAGGTATGTAGGCTGATGCTGTCTGTACCGATAATTGATTAGGATTCCATTAACTGGTAGACAAGAAGACAATACATCTTCTGCATAACAGTCTGCCATTATTCTATTAGGGTTATTGATTAGCAGGCTGTGTGGCTAGATAGAAGGTCAAGCCTAAAGGATTTGGGATTTTTGTTGACCTGGAGATACCATGGATTCCAAAGCCCCAGAAAAATAGAATTAGGCACACATTTGAACTTCATGTTTTAACGAGAGTCATTGTAGTCTGTAGTGTGCTCCTGAAGTTGAACTCCCAACCCTGGGAAGTTGCACAAGACAACATTCTGGGTATTTTACCTTCTGTATTAAAAACCCTTTACCCAACACCTAAGGACTGGATCTGCTTTAATGCCACAAAGAATTTATTAAAAAAACACCTGGAGACAGGATGTTGTCAAAAGAATGTGCCTCTTGCAAAGCCTTCTGATTAAATAGATTACAATAAGAAAGGCCCTTATGTCCTATTTATGAAGACTAGTGCTAAAGATAATTTGTGGAAGTAAATTGTGAGCAGAGGGTCAGCTCTTATGAATATGCCCATTACAACCCTCCCAAAAAATAAGAATATATATATATATATATATATATATATATATAAATGCAAAAGTCAGACAATATTTCAGTTAAATACCAACTTTCACTTTATGTAAGCACTGTAAGTAATTTTGACATTTACCAACTCCTGTTTTTTTTCTGTATGTGCAGGTTCATCAGTTTGATTCTGCTATGAGTGATAACTGACATGAGACCAAGAAGTCCTGGAAAAGCTGTTCTAAGCAGGCTATCTCAGGAGACAAATCACTGATTTTACATCAGCAGTTGCATTCTGCCTTAGTAATTGGCTCTAATAATGAGTAATAGTTGTAAGACTCAGATGAGAATTCCTTAAACCGCTGTTTCACTTTTACAAAGAGTGAGTTAGGCAAGCTGATAAAGCAGTAAAAATAGGAAGTCTTATGAACAAAGACAGCCTTTTTTATTTTCTTTACATTTTTTTTTTTTGTCTAAACTTAAAGCAGAACATGCATAAACATTTTTTACATACCTTTACTTATTGAAGGCCCTCGATCAATGTACATACTGTGCCTTGCGAATCTTTCTCTATCTGGGCTTCCACCTTCTTTCTTGGGCTTGCCGTTATGTCCCATGTTCCTATCTTCTTTCTTCTGGGTTCTTAAAGACTTGCCTGATCTTGCATTGTGCCAGTGCAAGATCTAGTGATGTGCCTTCTTCCAAATGTAAAAAAACGAGAGCAATTGCATTTTTTGCGTACACATAACATTTTTGGCACAGGAAATCTTCTCTCATTTCCAGTGAGAGATGAGTAAATGAACGCCCCTTCTGTTGTATTGACACAGAAGAGGTAAGGATAAGAAAGGGGCACCAAGACTAACAAAATTGTTTGTCTCAGCCGATACATATCTGACGTGCGTACAAAGCCTTAGTTAACCACCCGACCGTTAAACCCGACCTTGGTTCGGGTTAAAAGAAACTGCAATTATCGATAAACCCGAACTTTTCTCACTGTATGAAAATACAGTGAGAAAAGTTTGGGTTTATCGATCACTTACCTGGTCCCGCTGTGATCATCCAGCGTCGTGTTCGTGCTCCAGCGTCGTTCTCCAGCGTGGTCCTCCAGCGTCGATCTCCCTCTCCAGCGTCGGGTGCCTTCTCCGAGAAGAAGAAGCCGGCCGGCGGAAAAGAAGAAGCCGGCCGGCTTCTTCTTCTCCGTCCGTAGCATGTACGTGTCCCTCGGCGATGACGTCGGCGCGTGTGCGGGAAAATTAAATTCAAACTCATTCAAACACATTTTGTATTGGATTTAATACAAACTCCTGTATCCAATCCAATACAAATAATTCAAAATAAATACAAAGTATGTAATTGGTAAATTCAAACGCTCATTTTGTATTGGATTGAATACAAAGTCCTGTATCCAATCCAATACAAAATAATAGAAAATATATTTATGTGGTTTTGTCTATAGGTATGTGACGTTGGACTCTGTTTTAAAATTTACCACACTAGGGAGGTGTTTTAGAAAAATATATTACTATACAGTATACCGAATTATCGCATTTTCAGTATTTTTCATTAATTTATGTATTCTTGTTTAAGCTGATTTTTGTGTCTTTTATTAAATTTTAATAAAAGTAATTTTTTTTTTTTTTACATGATTGTGTGTTTCAAACATTTTTTATATTCATGATATCTACTAGAACCCTGTTCGGACATATTTCTGTAAGTTACAGATCTACAATTAAAAAAAAAATTTCATGAAAAACAGTGTACTGCTTTTGGTACAGAAATCTAGACATCAGTGTAACGCCCAGGAGGTTAATACGCCTGTCTGGTAAAGAGATGATCCAACTGTCAGCATTGCCACAATTTGGGGCTTTTTTATGTTCTATCATATAAAATAAAGTTAATTTTCTGTAAGTTCTTGGTAATTATCCTGCTGAAACACCCCCCAACCCTTAGGTACTGTTGTGGGGTTAACAATACACAGTATTTTTGGGGACTTCCTTGTTGTCTGGAAATTAACTACACAAACACTTACACTCTCCCAATATGTACAAAGTACACACTAATACTTTTGTAATCCAAAGATAGGAATTAGGAGAGTAATCAGAATGAATTTTGGACGAGATCAAAAATCCTAATACAACAGTAGGATATTTAACAGACCTAAATAAACAATAAAAGTAGTTAGTTTTTAGTATTTACATACAATTTAGAATAATATTTGGAAAATATATTGTACTTCAGAAAAAAGTTAGCGTTTTTTGGACTTGAAAAAAATATTTGCACACATATCACACAAAAATAAACTATAGAAGTACCATATTTATATTTAATGGATTTCTATCTTCATACAACATATTGTTTTGGAGTCTATAACAAATTTTCAAGTCTGCAGTATACATTCCAGCATCTGTGTGACAAATGGAAAAATATGTCTTGATAGAAATCTGAATCAGCAAGCCTGAATTTAAGCCTGTACAAGAGAGGTGCATCTGGAAGAATATTGCGTGAAGGTGTCCTTTAAATTGCTATCAGCCTGAAGGGCTACCCAGCTCTGCTGTTTTTTTAGTGGCTGCATTTGGTATAAATTTTTGACAAGCATGAAGTACAGTAGAGCTAAGCTAGATATTTCTCCAAATTACTGTTTAAGGTCAAGATGTTTTGGATTTGTGTTTTTAGAGTTCTTCCAAATACCATTAAACCAATAATAAATATATATATATATATACACTAAAACATTTGTAAGCCATACACTTATTCTTGTAGTCTACCCAACCAAAATCAACTTAAACTTACATCAACTTACATTCTTAAATGTGATGTTGGACAGAGTGCATGACAAGGAGCTCCTGTGAAAGACCAAGAGGACCCTGATCCTTATTTAATTACAGGCCAATAATGTTTCTTATGCACTGTGTACTACTCAAATGCTAGATTACAGTGAGCAACATCTACATGTCAGTGAAAGCATTGAAAACAAAGAATCAACATGACAATCAAGTTGAATGTTAAAAATATGCCTGGCAACAACTGTGTATTTTATATTTACTGCAGTATTTGTCTTATCTTCTGAAATCCATTGTGATACAATACATAGCAAAGAATTAACTTACTTTCATTATATCCTTAAATAATCTAGAGCTGTCCCTTGCACTGCTTCTGCTCTGCCACTAGATGTGGACTGCCTTCCAAGTTAAATGACACAAATGATCTTTTTGGCTATCTGTAAGGATGACGTCTTAGTGGTAAGAGCCATTCTTACCACTGACCACCACACTAAAATACTGTGGTAGTAGTTATAGTAGGGGTTCCCTGAAAACCTAAAATTATTTCAAGGGTTCCCTATGACAAAAAAGTTGAGAAACACTGATCTACACTGACAGTTCTTTAAATATATATGCACACTTATACCACAATTAAATTAATTTATTCCTGTTTATACAACATTTAAATGCATCTTAAAGCAGATATTTAATTGCATACAGACTGGTTTGTAAGTCTTTAGATAATGTAAAACCACAAAGTGTCTTACAAGCTCAATATTGTGTCACCCAAAAATGCTCTGGTGTGTACTGCACATGGGAATGGAGAACTGTTATTTTCTTCCAGTTAGTTGTAGTTGTAGCATTTAAAAATTGTTGTGATTTAGCAGGTTCAATTTCATTTTAAGATTCTAAATACTCTCCTATAACACTACAATTGTTCAATATAAAAAATAGAGCACTGAAATATTTTTGATGTACTAAAACAAAAATCAAAATTTCAAATCACTAATTCTTTTTTTTAACTGAGCAAACTCTGTGTAATATTTTTTTCAATTCTCTACACAATGGAATTACATTTCATTCCAATCAAACAAAAGGGTCCACATTTCATCCCCTTCAATATAAAAAAAATATCTGTGTCCTCTTTGTTCCACCTTTCTCTGTCATCTCCCAACTGCAAATTCTCCAGAGGTATTCAACTCTTTATTACAGGAAGGTCTGAATACACTTGGCATCCTCCCACTTGGTATGTCTAAATATATTCTAAAAAAAAGCACCATTGTAAAAGACTTCAAAACCTTTACATTAAAAACTGATTTCAATGTGCTATTCCAGAAATGATCATTGTGCTACCAATACATTCACAATGGGTACATGCTGACTTACCTACAGCTGTCCTCTACATTTTCATCTACTTGCTGCTGACTTCTACTACCCAACATACCTTTCGCTGACCTCTCCAACTTTATAACTTACTACTGATCTCCACACCCCAACTTAATTTATTATACTTTAATGGTACTAATTCTACTATATATCTGAATTCTCTAATACCATATACCTTGACTTACCTACTTCTGATCGCTACACTCCAACTTACTGTGGATATAAAAACTGTACATATCCCTGTTAAAAAGCCAGGTTTTTGTGATGTTAAAAAAACAACAAATCTGTTAGGGAAAAACTATACAAATTGTACAATAAGATGGTTTTATAAGTGTGCACACCTTTAAACTAATACTTTGATAAAGTGCCTTTTGATTTAATTAAAGCATTCAGTCATCTTGGGTGGGAGTCTATGAGAATGATACATGCTTGCTTGACTTCCTTGCAAAAGTGCTCCAAATCTGTCAGATTGTGAGGGTGTCTTTTGTGCACAGCCCTTTTCAGGTCACCCGACATATTGTTTATTAGATTTGGGCCTGGGCTTTGGCTGGGCAATTCCGAAATTTTATTTTTCTTCTGGTGAAGCTTTTTTTTTGTTGATTTGGATGTATGCATTGTGTCATTGTCATCTACAGCTTTCCTAGCAGATGCCTGAAAGTTTTGGGCCAAAAGTGACTGGTGTTTGGAACTGTTCATAATATCCTCCACCTTGACTAAAGCCCCAGTTGCAGCTGAAGAAAAACAACCTCAAAGCATGGTACTGCCACTACCATGTTTTAATGTGGGGGTGGTGTTCTTTTGGTGTGGCAAAGTGTTGTTTTTGCGTGAAATGTACCTTTTGGAATTGTGGTTTGACCTTATCTTTATCATTATTCTATTTTTGCAGCTTAGGGATGGCTTGTTTCACCTGCATGGAGAGCTCCTTTGACTGCATGTTGTCTGTTCACAGCAAAATCTTCCACATACAGGCACTCGCCCTCAGATCAACTCCAGGCCTTTTATCTGCTTAGTTTATAATGACATAACAAAGGAATTGCCCACACCAGCCAACGAAATAGCATTTGAGTCACTTGTCCAATTACTTTTGAGCCCCTGAAGTGATTGTATAAAAAAAAAGGCTATAGTTCCTCACATTTTTATGCACTCTTTTTGTTCAACCCACTGAATTAAAGCCGAAAGTCTGCAGTTCTACTGCATCTGAGTTGTTTTATTTAAACTTAATTGTGCATACAAGACCAAAATTTCAAAAAAGTTGTCTCTGTCCAAATATTTATGGATCTAACTGTAATATACATAACAATGTAATGTCTAATCTAAATATTCATTCTAATAGTTTCAATGCTCACCTTTTGAATAACAAAAGGTATTTAACGTTTGTTGAATAAATGCATATTTAAATGCACACATTGATTCTTGAAAAGACACATGTTGATATGCATAGAAAATCAAATCAAATATTGAGTAAATATCTGGTTCCCTCTAGTGGTCAATAAGGGTAATATACTATTTATTTCTATTGTTTACACCAGGGGTGTCAAACTCAAATACACAGAGGACCAAAATTAAAAACTTAAACAAAGTCGCAGGCCAACCTTGAAATTTATTGACAAAATTGAGGACATTTTTCCTTCTCATTAGATATAAACCCTTTTCATATGGAAACAAAGAGGTTTTGCTTCACATTCTGGAACAATTCTGGAACATTCTGGAACAAGCCTATAATAGAGAACGAGGCATAAGAATTTTTTTTCCATTTTATTTAAGAACAAATCTTGTGCCTCTTTATCTGTTTGCAGCCTTCTGAGTTAAATTTCAATGGTAACCTTTTTGCACAGGCTAACAATAAAAATAACTATTTTCTTCCATGAAAATCCAACTATTCAAGTCCATGCCCTGGAGTACCAAGGAAAAGTAAAGCTGAGGGGGAGTGCTGAAAATGCCAGATGTGGCCAATGCAGGGCTGGAACTCCCTCTTCTTTGAAATAGCGCTGCTACCAAAATTCCTGCCATTACTTGCATCTATAACACAGTCCAATGCGAGGTCACACATAGGCAGAGGCCGCTGGTCTATAGACAACAGTGATGCCAGGAATTGTAGTAGCAGCATTATATCAACGCAGCAGAGGGCCAGATTCCTTTGGGGGGCAAAACTGAGCCTAACTTTTCTGATTATGTGAAATACAAAGCCTCCCTGTCTGGCACTGTGAGATTGCGTGGACATCTCTAGTGCACAGCCCACTTGAGATCACCCCACCGATTTTCTATTGCATTTGAGTCTGGGCTCTGGCTGGATTATCCTGAAATGTTAATTTTTTCTGGTGAAGACATTTTTTGTTGGTTTGGATGTATACATGGTGTCATTGTCGGGTTCAACTTCTACAGATTTCCAGCAAATGCCTGAAAGTTTTGGGCCAAAAGTGACTGGTATTTGGAACTCTTTCACAATTCAAATAATTCCCTCCACCTTGTTTAAAGCCCCAGTTGTAGCTGAAGAAAAACAACCTGAAAGCATGATACTGACACTACCATGTTTCAATGTGAGGGTGATGTTCTATTGGTGAGTGTTGTTTTTGTGCCAAATGTACCTTTTGGAATTGTGACAATAAAGTTCGACCTTGGTATCATCATTATGCATACCTTTGTCATGCAGCATTTAGGCTGCTCTAGTGATGTCATGATCCTTTGTGTTCTTTTTTATTATTAAAACAATAATAATTTATTCCAGAAGTAATGTTATCCCAGGCTGTGTGATAGCACATGGCCATAAAGAATATCTATAAAAGTTCGGACTGGGAGCAAGTGGGTTGAATTATGCTGGCGGTCCTTTAAATATAAAGACGGACAACATCTAGTAGCAGAATCTTATCATAGTAGCAAACACTGCTTTTTTTTTTAATCCAAAGGGTGTATTTACAAATTATTTCCTTGTCAATTTAACCTAGATTTGCTGATAAATTTATTAGATATATATAGAAATTAATATTTTGATTGCTGTCTACTTCTTACCACTAGGTGGCAGAACAAGTCATTGTTTTATATGCATTGGAAGAAATGTATTAGAGATTGTATAAAAGAGATAAGAATGGCTGTCAGAGACCATGCAGCTGGATTGACAGGGAATGATTTATAAATAAAGAGTGATAAAAAAAGTTCAGATTGAAGCGAGAAAGGGAATGTGCTTCCCTTTCAACAGTTAGAGGGTCTTGGCAATATGGACAGTAATATTATTATCCAGTAATTTTATAGCACCAACATATTAGACAGCGCTTTGCAAGGTCCATAGTCATGTCACTCATTGTCCCTCAAAGGCGCTCACAATCTAGTGTCCCTATCATAGTCATATGTCATAACCACAGTTTAACTGATTACAGAGCTCCATTTATTTGTGCATTTTATATCTGCCTTTAGATTTTATCAAGTTAATCCAGCAAAGAAATTGTCATAGAGGGTGATCACCTTCATGTGGTTTAAGTGGTACCTGTCACTTCACTACATGAGACAAAAAGGTTGAAAATGAGCTTTGTTTGTGACATTTTGTGTGACATACCCAATAACATGTTACAACACTGGCTATTATATATATGTGGTCTGGCTAAGTTAAAAGCATTATTAGCTGTTTCTCCAAAGTCTGAGAACATTTAAACATTTATCTACACTGGATATTCTAATCATAATGAATGTATTAATCCCTTATTCTCATACGAGAGGCTGACAGAATTGACTCATGCTCTGATTGCAGCAAAGACCCACAAAAGCTATTAATTTCAGGGATCATTTTCAATGCTGCTGAAAGGAATAGCTATTATCCCTAAGCCCTTTTTTAAAACAGCAGCTGGTATCCAGGTGGTAAAGAGGAAGACAGTAAGTGAATTCAGACAACTTATACTGGGATGTGAGGTGCTCCAATATGACATTGCACTGTTTTTACCCAGGAAAAAGTTAACTTAAAGTTACATATTTTTTTACAGCATTGTGGTTGAAACAATATCCCAAAAAATGCATTTTGATAGTCCAAGACAGTGTTTCTTGCCGGTCTAACATGGGGAAACCTCTTGAATTAAATTTTATCTATTAAGCTCCATAGCGGTATTCCCGAGTGTGGCTCGGAGTGGATTTTTCATACCAAAAGTGGTAACCCCGAGCCACACCAGGGAGTGTAAAACTCCTACCTGGTTCCACGTTCCAGCGGCATCCTCCATCAGTGCTTGTGGCGTCCTCCAGAGATGCCCGGCATCTGCTTCCCCCGGTGTGTGAATGTTGGGGACACGAGGTCAGGGGAAGCAGATGTTTGCCGGGCATCTGCTCACGAGTGCATGGCTAGACCATGAAGATGGTAGGCGGGACTGGGTGGGAAATTTGAAATAATGAGGATTTTTAAATGTGTCGCTTTTACATTTAAAAATCGTCATTATTCATACGGCCAGGGAGGTTG
This sequence comes from Pyxicephalus adspersus, assembly GCF_032062135.1. NCBI lineage: Eukaryota > Metazoa > Chordata > Amphibia > Anura > Pyxicephalidae > Pyxicephalus > Pyxicephalus adspersus. The sequence continues at coordinate 75,677,478 of NC_092860.1, forward strand.
AGGGAACCCCTGCTATGTTTAATACATCCACAGCATACAGTACATAAGTGTGATGATCAGTAGGAAGAATGTCACCTACATTGACGGCTAGGGGGAAGGTAGCCAAAACGTTCATTGGTGTCCATTAAACTGCCCTGAGAGATCCAAATGTCTCATTGCTCAAGGAACCCCTGGCAACCTCTGTAGCCTTGGTCCTGGGCATCCTTATGGAGAACTAAAGCTGCACATAAAGAATGAGGGGTAAAGGCAGCAGGAAGGGGAGACGCAGTAACTATGGATATATGGAAGGACACTGTGAATGAGAACAATGTATTATTGGATATAATAAGTGCAGACACGGAGTAATAGGAGCCATGCTTGCCGTGCACAACACTTCCCCACTCACCACTAAGGCGCGCAAAAGACACGTGACACTATTGCTATGGCACTCGGAATACACACAAACAACCCTGACAATGCTAAGCCGCGACATTACAGGCTGCGCATGCGTGGTTGTTTTCATTTCCGGTGAAGTCATTAGACGTCGCCGAAGTTGTTCCTGAGCATGGCGGGACTTGGGGATTGTGAGTTCCTAGTACGGAGAGCCCGGGAGCTAGTACAGGAGGACACGTGTGCGGCGAGAGCATGGCTCATCACCGCCCGCACCCTCTACCCACAGGACTTCAACATCCAGGTGTGCGGCCTCCTCAGTGCTGGGACTGGGAGAGAACATTTGTATTGTCACCCCCCATGAGTCTGTACACAAGTCAAAATGTAATGTCACAATAAGAAGAAGTTGGCACCACAGCTTTCATATCTTGTCATACACCTGGCCAGGGTATTACCATTACAAATGTCAATGGGTAGAATCATATCACCCTTCTAACAAAGATGTCCTGTGACATTCACATATACATGTATATTATTCATATTATTTTTCTGCACAATGCCTGGCAGCAAGGAGGGAATGGTTTTATACACTCCTACCACCTGGACTATTCATCCGTATGACATCTCTGGTCTCCCCTGTGCACCTTGGTTCATTCTGCAGTTCTCTGTAGAAATGTGGGGCCAGGGGAAGGAACCATAGTACACTGTAGGGGTGTACTGAGACTGTCACTCCCAGAAGTACATTTGCTGCTATCATTGCCATGACAGAAAATATACCAGTGGATTTGTTGTCTATCAATGCATTATGGATATTTTTGTAGTAGACAGCATGCATTACTTCTTCCTGACACTGTTGTAAAGCTTCTTGCACCTCTGAAGTCTTTTCCACTGTGTTTGCCATGGCACCTTTCCCCTAGTGTACTGTGATTTGGCACAGCATTGCCATTGGTTCTTGCATGCATGTCTTTTCTGTGCAATCCATTCAAATAAATATGCTGCCCTAATGCAATGCATACCAACATGCTTTGTTTTAATTATGCAGCACACAGCGATAGTGGGAACCCAGCCTTGCAGGCACTCATACAGACAACCTCAAGGCTGTCCATGCATTACAGGCAGCATCTAGATACCTCGCTGATGTCAGGGGTGAGAGGGAGCAGTGTGAGACATCTGGTATATTAGTGACCCATTTGTACCTATCCAATGTGGTACATCATACGTGTGTAAGTGTGTTTTTGTTCATCCTGCATTGCAGTGCATGGTAACACACTACTGAGAGTTGTGGCTTTGCAATGTTGCTGTAGATTGTGCATGTCCCTTTTTATGAATGTAGATAATTTGTGATACCTTAAAGCAAAGGAAAAGTAAAAAAAAAAAAAAACCTTTACTTTCGCAGATGGCCGATCCTTTCAGAGGTTTTCTGGATTGGGTCCTGCGCTGTCCTGGAATCCTACTTTGTCTCCTAGCACCGCCATCTTTTTTGCCCTTCTGCTTACATTACCCGATCTGCAGGAGATAGGGAAAAAAGTTCAAATCTTGTGAGATCGGTAAAAGCTCCTTATGTGCATGCTTAAGATTGGGAATGTGCATAAAGAGCAGCCAGAATGGGAGAGCAGAGCCTCGTCACGCATATCAGGAGGCTCTGCTCTCCCATTCTGTCTATATCAGTGGTCCCCAACCTGTGGTCCGCAGCTCTTGCCGGTGCACGACCCCGAAGGCTCAGAGTGGTGGGCAGGTTTTGTCATTGGACACAACCCACCCACTCTCCTGCGATGAGAAAGTGAACCAGCGATGGGAGAGCAGGGGGGTTCTGGCATTATGACTGGGGGAAGTTTCTTTCCCCATGAGTGACACACGGCTCTTCGTGCATGCACGGTCCAGAGTCTGTACATTTAGTGGTCCGTGATGTCCAAAAGGTTGGCGACCACTGGTCTATATCACTACAGCGATAAAGGCCGAAGAGGAGGGGCTTTACCCCTTTATTTTTTTTTTTTTTAAAGAAAAATGATTTTAAACCCCCCTTAAAAAAAAAATATACATTTTACCGTATTTTTTGGACTATAACACGCACTTTTTCGCGTCTTATAGGCCGGAGCGTCTTATAGTCCGAAAAATACGGTACCTTATATAAAAGGGTTGTTTTATATTCAGTTTTGAAAAAAAAATTCTGAAAAATATCATAATATGGCCAGTGTTTCAATTTATTGTTAACTAAAGCCTCTAGTCCAGGGGTGCCCAACACTTCGATTGTGATCTACTGGTCGATCGCGGAGCCCTGCCTTACCCCTCAGGTAAAAATCTAGGGTTGGTAAAGGGTTGTAGCCCTGCTGTACAATAGGGATTCTGGGGATGTCTTTTGTCAGACAACACCTGGAACTTTGCGTCCTTCACTGGAGGACACTTCCTATTGGTCCCTTAGGTCTCCGTACAGCCCAATAAGGACGGGGGAGGAGTTATGTTCCTAGTGAACAAGGTGGATAAAGCAGAACCGTGCGTGAGAAGGCTCCATGTACAGTGGGGAGGGAGGCAGAGAGGGCAGTCTGAGGTTAGCAGTGCTGGGCAGCCAAGTCAGGTCAGGGTTAGGGTTCAATTACCGAGATACCTTTGTACAGATTAGCAGATGTTTTTCTTGTGCAGCACATCATTCTCCTATGACAGGTGAACTGTAGCTTTCCAGTCACTATAGTCTTGTAGTGCAATGTCTGTGCAATGTTCTGCCATTCAACGTCTCACAGCTCCAGTCACTTCTGTGTCATACTCAGTAAATAAATAAATAAATATGCATTTAGCATTTTTATTGTTGGTAAATCTATTTGACTTGATCATTTTAAAAGTAGTTTGCAAGCCAAAAAAGTGTAGGCACCCCTGCTTTAGTCGTATTTTTAATAGTTTATGTAACGACAGTTCTAAGTTGGTCATACTTTTTGTGTTTTTCATGTACTATTTAGGTATGATTGAATTACAAGAATAAAATCTAAAGCTTAGGGTTTCATTTCAAGTAATTATTAATTTACACTCCTTCCTTTTGTGTAAAATTTCAATACATGAAACAGAAGACTGAGCCAAAATTTCTCCTTATGTTGTAATTTTTTTTTTTGTACAGTATGAAATGTACAATATTGAAAGAAATGCAGAACGCACTACCTCAGCAGGAAGACTGTTGTATGATATGTAAGTTATTTATATTCTTATGAGATGGATGTGCTTATTTTCTATTTATTATTAGATAGATCTTTTATTTACATCACACAATAATACATAAGCTAGCAGTAGGCTCTACTGACCTTATTTTCTAAAATATTTAGTTTCTATTAAGAATGCAGAGATGTCATCTCTCTCCTTCTTCCAGCAAACCAAAACGTCTCCAAATATTAGATAAAACATCTTCCTTTGATTTTTTTCAGTATTTCATATCTTCTCCTCCCAGAATTATGTGGAATGTGTTTGTTCTAATATATTCTGAGGGTTGTATGTGAAAGTTTTTTTTTTACTTCTGGTCAGGAAACATTCATTTTCTTTTTTAGCTTTTTTCTATATCTTTCCTTAAGTCCCATTCACATCTGTTGCAGTATATTATGTAATCATTTGAAGGAGCTGACTAATGAACCTTTGTGGTGCGCTACAGCATTGTTTGTGATATGACATTTATTGTAACAGTAAACAGTCATTTACTGCACTGCAAATTTCTCTTTTTAAAATATTAAACTGATACCTGTTAAAGGAAGAGTGTAAAGCCCAACTAAACCAAAAATCACACTAAGAAAATTTTTAAACCTCTATTAATTGGTTTATACTTGGTCACCCACTTTAAATGAGGTCACAGATCCATGTACTCATAAGCAACTCAATGCTGGTAGTGGCAAACATAAGATTAGTTTAGTGTGATTGTATGAAACATTTTTCAATACTTGTTAGTAATCCTTTGTGGATTGTTTTCTCTCTTTTTGCTCTGTCAAGGTTTGTGAACTTCAGTGACCAGCCAGTAGTTTGGAGAGAAATTGGTGTGATAACAGCTGCCCTTCGAAATGACTGTCAGGATAAGCAAACACAGTTTTTAAGAGGTAGAAGCCAGTTTGGGTCTGAACCTGCACAATGCTGTAATGTTCAGCAGTTTTCACATCTCTAGAAGTTGACTTTAAACATACACCTGTCTTGAAAGAAATTGTGCTTTGCAACAATTAAAGTTGTGACCTGCATTGGTTCCTATGACTTGAAAGAATAATGATCATTGTACTTGCTACAATGTTAAACATACTGGATTAGTGATGTACTAAACTGATATTGTGGCTGTTGAAGCTTTAAAGCAGACAATCCCACTGCCACTGACAACCATCACCCAATAAGTATACTCCCCTGTGTTTACTTTGATGGGCTGACAGTTGCTGAATGTTTTGGTTCCCAGAAAAGAAAAAAATCCGTACCTAAATACCAAAAAAAAAGAAAATATTTTGGTAACTGTCAATTATATTACTGCAACACCAGTATGCTCTGTAATACAGACCTACAAAGGAACTGTATACAAATCCAGCTGCAATATTACTGCAGGGTAGAGGAAGAAAAGCCCTATTTGTCTATGAATAAACACTAAATTTGTTTGGTTTTGTTTTCACAATCTTCAGCCAAGTTGATTGGCCACGCTAGAGTGATGCAACTCCTTCACATGTGCACAGGAGTTAATTCATTCCTGGCATCCAGGGGTATTCCAGTATGTCCAGCATTTTATGCTGAGCTGTGCATGCTTAGCTCAGTGTACATAGAGAAAAAGTTTGTGAATAGCCATCGCCCGTCACTTTTGCAATATTGAACCTGCTTGTTCACCTTTTTCTCTCAACTTAGTTTAGTTTAACTTTTAACTATTCTACATCTGACCCAAAACTGCCCCACTGCTTCTGTTTAGCTTTGCCTTTTTTTCTGACAGAATTAAAAAATGTCCTACAGTATGTTGTGACAGTAACAGGCTATTAGAATGATTTTTATTTTGTTTACCAGGGTATAAAAGGAACAAATTATCTGTAATATAGATATGTGTATAAATCTAGGAACGTTTGCATGCATTCTGTTGAGTTAGTCAGTCTAGTAAGTAGATCATACCTATGAGGTGAAAAATAAACTTTTGTGGATAAGTATATCCTAGAGAAAGATTGCATACTCGGTGTGATTAAAAATTGTTTGCATGTATCATATACAGGTATTGGGATAGCTTGCTTATATTATAATTACATTTTTCAGGTCTGTTTGAAGCCCTCCCAGGCCGGGTACAGTGTGAGATGTTACTAAAAGCCACTGAACAATGTTTTAATACACTGGAGCGGGCCGAAATGCTGCTGCTTTTACTTAGGCGGTTTCCAGAAACTGTTGTACAACATGGGGTATGAACATTGATTAGTCAATAAGCTATTGTAACTATCAGATTGTTTTCAATATTCAAAAAAGTGTTTAATTCCAGGTTAACTTGGGCGAGACACTTTTAGAAGCTGAGAGCCTTGAGGACCAAGAATCGCCAGTAAACTGCTTTAGGAAACTATTTGGTGAGTAAAACCTGCTTTTATTGATACTTCTTATCATGCTGTTTTCCTAAACATTGTAAATATTTTCATTTGTAAACTGTGTGTTCTAATGTGTGTCTTATATGTAATGTGGTTCAGGTAAATGTTTTAGTAGTAAGATAAAATGTCTGCATTCACATATTTTGTTTTATATCTGTATTTTATTTTTGACTATGTTGATGGCACTGGGTGAATGTGTAGGAAAAAGGCAAATTATTGTATAAAATAATCATTTTCTAAAAAAAAATTTATCTAAAAAAAAAGCCTGAGAAAAGAAAGCTACCAGATTTATTTTAAAAATACATAGCACCTTGCAAAATTTTTAACTTTGCTAAAGTTAGATCATTACAGTATTGAACAAGTCACTGAATTCTAGACTAGTAATTAGCCTTTTAGTTATTTGAATGCGGTTTAGACAGAGAAGGTTCCAAGGACTGCACAGATATGTGTGTGCAAATTGAAAGTCAGTATGAAATTTGAAGTCCTTCTTACCATGGTGCACTATATGACACACACAGCATGTTGTTATGGAACATCATCATTACCTAACAATAGGTGTTCTGTATTTAAGGGATGTTTGAAATAAATTTTAGTTTCATTTTTGAATTTCAAGTTCTCTTTTTTGAAATAATGGATATTTTTGAATATCGCAACATCTGTAAATATTGTTGTTGGTTTTTTTTTTTACATCATTGTCTGTAATTTTCTTCTTTGATAGTTTGTGATGTTCTTCCCCTTATAATTAACAACCTGGATGTACGTTTGCCTGCCAGCCTTCTCTACAAGTACCTCAACAAAGCTGCTGAATTTTATATCAACTATGTAACACGATCTCCTCAGACTGACAATCAACAACAAGGTTTGAATAATTTGGTATTATTACCATCATCTGCTTATATTATACACATATAAAGGTAATGCTAAGAGTTATTTATTGGTTTGTTAAAATCAGTTTGTGAACAGCTGATTGCTGTATATGAACTGTTTAGACTAGCTATTGTAAACCAGGGTTCCTCAAGAGATTTTTAGGGGTTCTGGAGTTGTGCCTTATTGCCCTCCTGTCTGATGGTGCCTGCATAATTCCAGATCCAATGCATTTGGCCAAGGCCAGTTGCTTGGCACCAATAATTATTTATTCTACCTGAAAATCAATATGGTATTGGTTTTAGCTGTGGTTCTTGGAAAATGTGGACTTGATAAATATTTCATGGGTTCTTCTGTAGACAGTTATTATGTTAAAAAAACTGACTTTAAACTGTAGACAGTAATTTACAGGGCGTGCTACTGTGCAACCTATAAAAACTCTCTTGGAAAGAATACCCATATAGTTTAGCATAAGCTGGATTTTCATGCTATATATGAATAGCAAGTAATGCAAGCATTGATTACTGACATACATGTATAGCATTAGTCACATCTATCGATCCCTCTGTAAGGCAACATTAAATTTTACTCCAACAGCACAAAAAATAATACTTGATGTTTTCTCTGGAAAATAAGTTGCTTTTTGATTGACTCCAGAGGTTAATTATAAGGTTCATTTAGCTATGTATTACTTGTATGTGCTTCAAATTTTTCAAGATGATGTCCCTTTTGAGTCTGCAAAACTGCTCTGGCCCTGAGACATCTTGCATGTGATATTATTATTATTATTTTTATTAATAAACAGGATTTATATAGCACCAGCATATTACGCAGTGCTGTACTTTAAATAGGTGCTAAAAATGACAGAGGAATACAGACAGTGACACAGGAGGAGAGGACATAAGCTCATCAGGCAAAAGGGGGCCCCACAAACACAAAGGTGTAAATAGGCCATAGAGCGTCTTGCTTGATATTATGTTTGTTGATACCCAAGTTCATCATTCACAGGATCACAGGAAACATCTGATCTACTTTCTCCTACGAAACGAAGTACTCAGAAATATATTATTGACGGTCTTACAGAGAAGTCTTCACAGATTTTGGACCCCTGGGATAGGCTGTTTAAGATTCTTTCCGTAGTTGGAATGAGATGTGAATGGCAAATGGACAAAGGAACAAGGTAATACGTCACTCCCAATAAAATGCTTTCATGTACAGTACTGTGAGACATAGAGATATAGAAACGTAACTCTTGAAGCTGTATCCAAAAAGGGTATGCAGAAGACTTCTTACAAGTATTTCTTGGGGTCTCCCTGCCTATGGCAGTCAGAGGTAGAAGTGCTTTAGGTCTCACACTGCAGATATACAGCTATGAGGCTGTATGTCTTGGCAAACTCAAGTACCAGGACGTGTACTGCTATATTTTAGAAAAATTCCAGAACAAGGATGAGTTTTTGAGGATACTGCTTAGGAATAAATATTATTTGAAAATGTGGCAATTAACATAGCATCTTTTTACCTTCAATTCTATTTTAGGGTTCAAACTCCACATTATTATTATTAGGCATTATTAATATTATCACACAGTATTTATATAGCACCAACATATTACGCAGTGCTGTACAAAGTCCATAGTCACATCACTAACTGCACGTTTCTGGGATGTGGGAGAAAACCCACACAAACAGGTACAAACTCCATGCAGATAGTGTCCGATATTCGAACCTGGGACACAGTGCTGGAAAGGCAGGAGTGCTGACCTCTGAGCCACCGTGCTGCCCATTAGTTAGACTAAATACATGTCCATGTCTTTCCCAATAAACACTGCAGTATTTATTCCTAGAGTTTATTTATACAGTTTGTTTTACAAAAAATCCATATATAGTTAGGTCCATAAAAATTTGGACAGAAACAACTTTTTTCTAATTTTGGTTCTGTACATTACCACAACTAATTGTAAATGAAACAACTCAGATGCAGTTGAACTGCAGACTTTCAGGTTTAATTTATTGGGTTGAGCAAAAAATTGCATAAAAATGTGAGGAACTAAAGCCTTTTATTAACACAGTCACTTCATTTCAGGGCTCAAAGGTAATTGAAAATTAAAAAGCTTAAAGTAAATTAAAAAGCTAAAAATAAAATGTTCATTTCTAATACTTGGTTGAAAACCCCTTTGCTGGCAATGACAGCGTGTAGTCTTGAACTCATGGACATCACCAGATGCTGGGTTTCCTCCTTTTTAATGCTCTGCCAGGCCTTTACTGCAGCGGCTTTCAGTAGCTGTTTGTTTGTGGGCCTTTCTGTCCCAAGTTTAGTCTTTAACGAATGAAATGCATGCTCAATTGGGTTCAGATCAGGTGACAGACAGTATGTCTCTGAACACCTCAGAATTCATTCGGCTGCTTCTGTCCTGTGTCACATCATGGATAAACACTAGTGTCCCAGTGCCACTGGCAGCCATGCACTCCCAAGCCATCATACTGCCTCCGCCATGTTTTACAGATGACGTGGTATGCTTTGGATCATGAGCTGTTCCATGTCTTCTCCATACTTTTTTCTTGCCATCATTCTGGTAAAGGTCGATCTTGGTTTCATCTGTCCAAAGAATGTTTTTCCAGAATTGTGCTGGCTTTTTTAGATGTTTTTTTTTGTTTTTTTTTTAGCAAAGTCCAATCTAGCCTTTCTATTCTTGAGGCTTATGAGTGGCTTGCACCTTGCAGTGCACCCTCTGTATTTACTTTCATGCAGTCTTCTCTTTATGGTAGACTTGGATATCGATACGCCTACTTCCTGGAGAGTGTTGGTCACTTGGTTGGCTGTCGTTAAGGGGTTTCTTTTCACTATATGAAATGATTCTGTGATCATCTACCACTGTTATCTTCCGTGGACGTCCAGGTCTTCTGGCGTTGCTGAGTTCACCAGTGCTTTTGTTTCTTTCTCATGATGTACCAAACTGTAGATTTTGCTACTCCTAATATTGTAGCAGTTTCTCGGATGTATTTTTTCTGTTTTTGCAGCTTAAGGATGGCTTGTTTCACCTGCATGGAGAGCTCTTTTGACCGCATGTTGTCTGTTCTGAGCAAAATATTCCATATACAAGCACCCGCCCTTCCATGCCCACACCAGCCAATGAAATAGCCTTTGAGTCAATTGTCCAATTACTTTTGAGCCCCTGAAATGAAGTGATAGTGTTAAAAGAAGGCTTTAGTTCCTCACATTTTTATGCAATCTTTCTGTTCAACCCACTGAAATAAAGCTGATAGTCTGCAGTTCAACTGCATCTGAGTTGTTTTATTTAAAATTAATTGTTGTAATGTACAGAACCAAAATTAGAAAAATGTTGTCCAAATATTTATGGACCTAACTGTATCTACTTAACATTTACATATATTTGTCAACATTTGTATTGTTTTATTTAGGAACTTTAATGATCTATTTCATCGTGTGAAAGAACTCTACCGGTACATCAGCAATTTTGATAATGAGGCTCATGCAAAATATAAGAGTCAGATTGTCTATTCTACTACCCTCATTTTTTTCAAAAGTGTTTACCACTATATTAGTGCCATCCAGCCATCCCTCTTCCAAGGTGAGTGTGTTTGGGCAAAGGGTCATAGGGCACAACCAACTTTGGTAGCTAAATACTATTATACTTAACATAGGCAATTTTATTTGTTTTTTTTTTTTTAAACATTGATTGTTTTATAAATTTCTTTACAACTTACACATCACTCCCAACTCAATGATTAGTCGTACTCTATGAACACAATACCATTAAACAACTATATGACAATTCCTGTAATGAAAACATTTGCAGCAGATATCCACAGAGCACCAAATTGCTAGTATTAATGGCTGAAAGGTTGGTCAGTTAACTGTTTTAAAAGCTGCTGTTGCTATTGCATTTGAGTATAGATGTTCATGTGATTAAAAAATTATTCTGAATGATTGGGAATCTATATTGTAGAAGCCCTCAGTGTGAGGTTGTATGGATTGATTTAATATACTCTTTACCATCAAATACTGCAGTGGTTAAAATCATACTGCAGTTGGATAAATCATGAGGTGTTGTGATATATCCACTATAAAGTTACATCACCATATTCAAAAAGTAGGAAAGTAAAAAGTAAGAAGGTAGTGAAATGCAATTGTTGATTCCCGTTGTGGTCAACTGCTGGTTAATGCAAAGATATGGGCAAATATATTAAGTCACGTATTTAAAGCACAGCTGGTTCAGCCTTATTTGCTCACATCTTTGAATATATATATATATATATATATATATATATATATATATATATATATATATATCATCAATTATTAAAGTGGGACATTACAGCAGTAGCCAGGTGGGGCTAGCCAGTCTTTGCATATGGGATTAGTTATAATACCTAGTAACTAGTTAACTAGTTGTTTCAGATGTATTGTTGGTGTTGAAACATTTTTTCCTAATTAAAATGTTGTTTCATTCAAAGGACCTAATACTCCAAGCCAAGTACCCATTGTACTCCTTGAAGACATTCCAAATGTTTTCAGTGAAGTGGAACTCAGCTCCGGCAAGCACATTCACAAAAAAAGAAAACTTGCAGACAGTAGAGAAAAAACAATGGTATTTTTAGTTATTGTTCTGAAAATGTATTGGATGCTACCACTGCATGCAGGCAGCCTGTGCTTTGATGACTATGTTTTGTTCAGTAATGGTGATATCATTCAGATCTCTATGTACATTGTACATGTTATGTGATCCATAAAAAACAAGTTTATGCCTAAAAATTTTATACATTGTACCTTCTGGTGTCCTGTTCAGTAAGGCTGGGTCTACACGGACATTTTAAAAAAAACGCATGTAAAGGTTCCTACTGTGTTTTTATGCACTTTTATTAGCGTTTTAAAGCTTGCCTTTAAAACACTGGAAAACGTCTATGCCACATTTTTCTGCAATTTTAACTCGTTTACGTTTAATTTCTTTTAAATGCAGGAAAACGCCCCATTGAAATCAATGGAAGCTTTTACTTGTGTTTTCCAGCATTCACCCCGCATTTTAATTTTTTAAACGTTGCAAGCAGGGTTATAGATAACGCTCAAATGTGCCTCAAAGAACGCCCTGGTGTAGATAAGCCCATTGGAATGCATGGGAATTTCAAACATGGGCTTTTAAAGCCTCAGGATAACGTCTGTGTAGACTAAGCCTAAAGGAATTTTACAGATCTTACCACTTTATGCATTAGGTGTCTGTTTCAAAATTCACAATCTCCGCATTTTGTAATTAATATACCAAACGCGGAGACTGGTGTATTAAGTTTATACTAAGCTTTATATCTCAACAAAGATGAATGTTCAGTAAAGTATTTGCTTCACATTGTTCAAAAAGTTAGTCAATGCTACAGAACTTGTCAGTGCTAGAAAGTTCCCTGTCAGCACCTACTGGGGAAAGTGTCAAAAAGCTACCATTGCCTTGGTTACATTTTACACATTAAACTGGTATTATTGTATATAAGGTTATATATCAAAAGTGCATGAACTGTATTGTGTCATAGACAGGCTCTGCTTTGGGACAAGATCCTGACATTATGTGGGTGCTATGACTTAACCTTGAGTCAAGTACTTGAACTTGTGGCCTGCTAACCCTCTGGCATTTTTAGTTTATTTCAGTGAATTACTGTTAACTGTTAAAAAAAGTCTCTCTGTCTCTGCATGGTACCTTTCAGCTACAGCTCATTTTTGTACTGAATGACATTATTTTGTAAGATTTTCAGAAATCATCATGTTAAATGTAGTGCAGTGTATAAAATATTTCCCTTTTCAACCTCTAAAAAATTGCCTGGACACACTTTTTTAAAGTTCATTTGAAAACTGGTAAACTGAAACTTTTACACTGATAAGCCAAAACAATAAAACCACTGACAAGTAAAGTGAATAACATTGACTATCTGGTTACAATGGCTCCTGTCAAGGGGTGCGATATATTAGGTAGCAAGTTACCAGTTAGTTTCTAAAGTTGATGTGTTAGAAACAGGAAAGGTGAGCAAGCATAAGTATTTGAGTGACTTTGGCATGGGCCACATTGTGATGTCTAGATGAGTCGGAGCATCTTTAAAATGGCAATTATTGTGGGAGTCTTCCAAGTATGCAATGGTTTGTATCTACTAATACTATTGCAAGTTTTGCACTACTACTAAAGTGCCATTACAGCAAAAAGTGCTGAAAATGTAATGCTGGCCATAAGATAAAGGTATAAGTTCACCACAGCTTTCTGTGTAGTCTCAGACCATTCAGAATGCATGTGCTCACCCCTGTATTCTGAAAGCACCTACACTGGATATGTGAGCATTAGAACTTGGTCTGATAAATCAAACTTTCTTATAGAGTATGTGGATATTTTGGTGCATGTAAAATTTACCTCAGAAGGCTAGATAACATAGGCAGTGGGACTTTGAGGACCTGCTGCTATCCACAAGATAAGTCTTTTGAAGCCCATGCCTCCAGAGGTTAGAGCAGGTTTGAAAGCTTAGAGGAAGGACCTACATAACATTAGGCAGTTGGTTTTATTGTTTTAGCTGATCAGTGTATATTGACCTACAAAATGTATGTCTGCTGCAATTGTGAATAATAATGATTTGTAGCAATCAAGAATTTGAATTTTCTCTAAACATATTCCACTTGCCAAATATTGACTTTCTCCTTCTATAAACAAATAAATACCCTTTTTGCAGTTTTAGTTTTTGTTTACCCTTGGAAAAAAAATACATGGACATACATGATGGTTTATGAATTTCTCTAAATATGTTCCTAATTTATCTTTAATTTCACAGAGCTCAGATGATGAGGATCTGTCTGGAAAAAATCGAAGTCGGCATGTGATTGTAAATAAAAATGATCTCTCTAATCCTAATGAAGTACTTGAAAGTTTTAAAATGGCGAGAGAATGCTGGGACCTTTTGCACTCTGCAGATGCCCTTGACAAAGGTACAGAGCTGCTACAATACATGCATGAATGACATGTAGATTTATATGTTCTCAAAGCTAAGATTGGATTTTTTAAAGGATAATTATACCATTAAAAAGCATTTCATGTTTATTTTTATATATATCATTGATAGTAACTCATTCCTGCCAAAAGTTTTTTTTTTTTTTTTTTTAAAGTAATTTTAAACTATGTTTTGGTTACATGTTTTAAAGTAATATGATGTTTATTGGTATTTTAACTGGAGTTTTACAATTGTATTATGTATATTGTGACAGAGTGTCCCAAAAAAGGTCAGAAATAGTGGGGAAATGGCAGGGAAAGTGTTAAAGGCTCCAGGGAAAGAGTGTGTCAATGTGTTTGTATAGGTTTTAGAAAAGAAACCTGGTTCTTTAGGGCCCTGTAGCCGGCCAAGGGAAGTGACGGGTGGGTTCCTTGGCCCAACCCAACCCTGATTTGGGTTATATTCACCTGCACCCAGGTGCAAGGGAAGTGAGTGATCAGTCAGGGGCTGAGAAGGGAGCCAGAGTGGGTTCCGGGCTGAGAGAGAGCCAGAGTGGGTTCCGGGCTGAGAGAGAGCCAGAGGGTTCCAGGCTGAGAGAGAGAGCCAGAGGGTTCCAGGCTGAGAGAGAGAGCCAGAGGGTTCCAGGCTGAGAGAGAGAGACATAGTGTTCCAGGCTGACTGGGGGGAGATTATGACATAGGTCCCCTAGAACTGGAGAGGAGACTTTGGACTGAGCTTTCCAAGACTGCATGAACTATGAGTGGACTCAATTTACCCCATTTATACATGAACTGTGTACCACTGGGGCTTACAAGTGAACAGAGAGCTAGCATACCTAAAGTGAGGCAGCTAGTTGCCCAGCCGGGCTACTGTTAATTGTTTTGTTATAAAGTTGTCGAGAGTGTGCTGTAACACCTGGCTTCATAAACATAACTGCGGTTATTTTGAACATTTGCTGTCGGTTGCCTCTTATCTGCCCTGCAAGCATCCCGTTACAATGAGCGATCCCCTGTGCTATGTCACAATATGTAAAATATTATATGTAAAGTCTTTATTTTACGAATATTTTCTAGGGCTGTTGCCTTTTTGAACATACCTGCTTCACAGCATTTTCACCTGTGGGCTGTGTGGTATCCTCATACAATATAGTGTTTTCTTAGTTTAAATGATGCCCAAATAAAATGTCTAGCTATCTGCTACAGAACATATGAGCTGTGAACTCCTGCGTTTCTGTAAAATTACTTTTTTTTTTTCTTGTTAGAGTTTTCTAGAATTTGCTTACCATGGAAGACGGACACCTGGCTGTGGTTAAGGATCTTTCTTACAGATATGGTTATCTATCAGGTAGATGAGCACTTTCGGAAGCAAAAATTGATATATGCCAAGGTACCAGAGAATCCATATTAGCAAACATGGAAATATGCACTTCAGATGTGTTTGTCTTCTATGTTAATATAGGGACAGCACAAGAAAGCTATCAACAGTCTTCACCTCATGGCAGCTCTGCAGGGACCTCACTCACCATCACAGCAGATCATGAGTCAAGGAAGCCTGGAGCAGCAAAGGTCACTAATCCAGCTTGCTGCCTGCCATTTTGCCCTAGGAGAATATAAGGTACATTTTTGCATCTGCTTTTTTTACTCTTGAATGACCTAATTAATTTTAATGTAATTAATTTTAATTGTAATTAATTAATTAATAAATTTTAATTAATTTTAATGTTTTTTTTAATAGTTTCAATAGTGAATTTGCTTCCCAAACCAATTTAATAGTTTTATTTGGTGTCCCCAAATAAAACTATTAAATTTGTGTGTAATGTTAACAGTACTGTGCAACTACCTTAATTAACCCCCCTAGCGTTCTAATTCTGTCATTTTTTGATGCAAAAAGTGATCCTATTTTTTTTGCGTAGAAATTTTTGTTTATATTGTGGGCCTGTAATTCTTAGGATTAACTCCCGGGTATAATTATTATACTTATTTATTATATTAGGGATTTACTATTGGTGATCGCATCTGCAGTTAGATGCGATGCACCAAGCAGAAATCCTGCATGGTACATCGCATCTAACTGCAGATGCGTGCATCGGGGTGGTGGGGACCCGGGCGGTATTTAAAAGCAGATTACTCGTAATCTGCTTTTAAATTTCCAGACGGAGAAGCGCCCCGCCATCACAGCGGGATCGTGAGATCGTCGCTGGAGCGCGGGGATAAGGTAAGAGGGACCCTCAAAAGTACCCCGAGTGTGACTCGGGATTACCGCTTTTTGCAATTTTTTCCACCCCGAGTCACACTCGGGAATACCGCTAGGGGGGTTAAAAGAGACCAACTGAGTATATGGTTATATTTGGTTTATGTATGTTTCACATGAACATGTCAACAACGTTTTATGTGAATATTACCAACCAGTGTTTATTCTTTCCTTAGCTCACATGTGAGAAGGTTTTGGAGCTGATGAACTTCATTGTGCCCCCACTCCAGGAGATCTCCAAATCAAGAGAGGAGCAATCCAAAGTCAAATCTAAATTCAGAAAAGGTTTACATGCATGTATTCATATTTAGACTCTCTCATACATCTACAGTGCATTATTGCGAGCATGTTAGCATTCAGTATTTCACACCCTATCCTTCTTTGTGTTACAAAATTTCTGTATTTTATTTTTAATGTCTTGCTACATTAAAGTTACCGTGGAGTGTGTAATTATTATCCATGTTAACGTATGTCAGTTAAAAAAACATTGTTCTTTTACACCCTCTGTAGTTGCAACAGCTCCAGATATGAGGGCTACGGTTTTGGTTCAAGGCTTTTTTCATTCCCTCCTCCTCTCCTTGCCAAATCACAAAACACACTGTATTGTATGTACAGTACAAGGAGAGGGGGGTTTGAAAAAGACAGTGTGTACATGTATTTTGTGTATACATTTTGAATGGACTTCCAATGCACCCCAACCACCACCACCTAAAAAAAACTTTTCTCAACTTTATACTTTTCATATGCTGACTTGCAGCAGCATGAGCTTAGCACAATTTTAGGTGAAAAACATAATACTGAAGTGATTCTGAAACTTTATAAACAAATTATAACTTATGGTTTTTGCTATTCTTAATACGCATATTTTAAAATCATCCACTGCAAAAATAAAATTTCTAGCTAAATTCCTGACATAGGGCTCATATTATGCATATAGTTGGACTAAAACTGACTAGATGGTAAAGCAAGGACGAGGGTAATTTTTTGTACCTTCAAAAACAGCAGATGCAGTCCCTGACAAGTTGTCTTTAACCATGACTTGTTTTTCACCCTTGAAAGGCTTGTGTTGATCAAGTCATAGACAGGCTCTCCAAAGTAGGACTTGTCTTCCTGACCCAATATTATGACTTTTTTCTAACCAAAGCTTGTTCAAAACTATTGTTTTCTTATTTAGTGCTTATTATCTCTAAGCATTTGACAGGCTTTTGTTTTCTTATTGATGTGTTTTCGGCTTTAATTTTAGCCCATTAAGTGGCTTTGGTTAAATATTGTATGTCTTTGCTTAGTGCAAAAAAAATATTTGTACAATGTGAATTTACCAGCATGCTTTCTTTTTTTGTGTTTAAGGTTCCGACCTCAAGCTGCTACCCTGTGTTAGTAAATATGTAATGCCTTACTGTCTTCAGCTGTTGTTGGCAAGTGTAAAGGTGAGTGTACCACATTTGTTAAAGTAAAAAGTAAAGAAATATGGAAAAGAATAACTGATGCCATCCCCATAGGGAAATAGGGCAAACTGAGAGAAGAGGTCTCTATTTCAGGAATTTTTAGTTATCGATATAAAATGGAAATATGCTTTACTGGTTTTCTTTGAATTCTTCCATCTGCCTGAAGTGAAAAGTATGAAGGGTTGAAGTGTAAGTAATATTCTCTGTTTCCTATTGTAAGGATTGTCATATCCTAGTATTTAAATTGTAAAATATATGTTTGTCAATATTTTGCAGTAATGGCTATTTTTATTTATATTTTGTAGCTAAGGGCATTGTCTGATAATAGGGATGACATGGCTCTGGGACATCTTATTGTGTTACTGCAGCATGACTGGCCAAAAGGGGAAATCCTCTTTCTAAAAGCCATAGGCAAGATATGTCAGCAAGGAAATTTCCAGTATGAAAACTTCTTCAACTATATAACAAGTATCCTTTTACTATTGAATTTGTGATAGCTATTAGACTTATTGCTAGCTGTGGCATTCAGATTATTAGTCACTGTATTTGTAGTATTACCAGGACAAATGGCAACAATTATACCCAATTACGTATATTTACTGTTATACACTGCATTTTGTTTCAAATTCTATAAACCTTTAAAAAAAACTTTGCATAGGAAGAAGTTGTTACTGATCTTCTACATTGAGTTGCAAGCACTCAGATGATAGGTTGGAAGCTGCTGTTTTTGACATCTGAGCCAGCGGCAGGAAAGTTTGACATGTATTTTATGTTGTGTTTATGACACACTTTAAAAAGGGTAATATATAATCTTTCTGAATTATTCTCTGCATGGGAGGAAATAAATTAGTGTGATCCTGTCATGTTTAACGAAAACATATTAAGTATATGTGTTTAAGTGGAATTTAACTAAAAATAAAATTTTGAGCAGACATGCTTACTAGTGCAAAAGAGCAATGCTATTACCTTCTTGTCTACAGCCTTCTTTAAAATATACACTGTGATGTGCATGTGCAGCTCATTGAATGACATACCCTTGGTTCTGGAATGAGTGAACTCTTGTTTATGCACAGTAGTTACATTTCTGTTCAGAAAATAGGATGGCCATAGATCCTGAGATTGGAAGAAGAGCAGGTAAAAATGACAGTGATACCATGGGAAAGGAGAAATTAGTTTGTTTCCAGAACAAAACTGCACTGTATATTTCTTCCTTAATATCTGCAGATATTGATATGCTTGAGGAATTTGCATATTTAAGAACGCAGGAAGGGGGTAAGATTCACTTGGAACTAATCCCTAATCAAGGTGTTTTGCTTAAGTAAGTATTTTCTATTTACTATTGATAGTGCATATATAGACCACTGCTTGTTTTGTTGCAAGTGCTATGCATGCGGTAAACATAGCGGGTTCCATGCAAAGAAGTAGTTGAGTAGAGTGCTGAGGAGTTTGAACCTTTGTTGCAGTTTGTGTTTCCACGGATTGTCTTAAGAGTATTAAGAAAAAAATATATATTGTTCTCATTCTTCTGAACAAACCGAATTTCAAATCAAGGTATTCATATGTGAGAACATTTTATCTTCCATGAAGAAGAAAGAATTTGTTCTGTTACCTAATACAAGCTTGGTAAAATGTATTTTCTGTTCTGAATACAGAAAAAATAGTTGACATCAATGAGCATGTGTTATGTATGTGCCTGTCCACACATAAACAACTAACAACTAAGAACTATGTCATGTTCAGTAATAAAAGACTTGATAAACTTCTCATATATGATACTGAAGCCTTTCTTGAACCATATGTTGGTGTGCAAAGTTCTTTACTGACAATATCAAACTGCAAGTAGAGAACCTGAAACAATTTTAGATTGTCCCAATAGTTGCCCTAGGTTTGTATTCAATCAGTTGAAGTTATAAGATAATCACATATCCAGGCCATTAAAAGATATGGACATTTCAAGTTTACTTATGCAGTAATACTGGCAAGGTGGTTAATAAAGCTAGGTCAGAGCCCTTGAGAGCCATAATCCACATTGTATTATTCATGCAATCATGTTTGTTATTATATTGATGTAGTTAGGGTATAGAAAATACTACACTAAATTTGGGCTAAAATTGTTAGATTCCAGTAGCATTCCTATGCTCAAGTTAGTGCTGTAGACTCCTCAGAGGATCCCACTGCTGGAGAGCCAATAGGAAGTGTCCACATACCGCAAGCAGTAACTTGGACACCAAAAGAGGGGGCTTTTCTGTTTACAGAAAAGGGGGGTAAGATTGTAGTGTATGGTGGCTGTAGCTTTAAATTAGTAAAAAGGATATTTAGTTTTTCATTGGGGAGGGTGGGGGGTGAATAAAGAGGAGCCCAGAGATCAGCTTTACATGTATTTCACGATTCAAGCACTCTTCCATAAAAGCACCTTTCGGTACTGACAGTAAAATCTCTTGCCCAGCACACACACATAGGTAAGGTTCTGTGATTTGATCTAATCACGCTTCATTTTGCAATTTTGTATTTCTTGTTTCACACTTGAAAAGCTAAAACCTGCTGGCTGTCTCTGTGTTTTGCTTGAGGTGTAAGGTAGCTGAAATGATCTGTAAAAGCCACGGGTCAATATTATGACTAGCTCCATAGATTTAGGTTAGTGAACAGAAATATCTTGACATTTTGCTTTATAGTGGAGCTTAGCTATGTCTTAGCAGCCTTTTTAATGTCCCTGTTGGTGAGCACCTATCAATTAAACCAGTAGGACCACTCAGGAAGCTGCTAGAGGTTGAGGCTAAGACACATTTTAAAGTAAAGTCAGAAATGTGCACATCAATTCGGATGCCTATATATCTGGCTCTTCTTTTTGAAATAGGGGTTTCTCTGATGATAACCTGTTTTGTATGTAATACAATACAATATGTGCTCTTCCATCTGTATTTTCAAACCTGTTCCAGTTTGATGTAGCAGATGAGGGTTTTGAATGTTTGAATATTACTGTTTATTGTTTTAAAGGAGCTCTAGCACTACCCTGGGGCTGCTGCAGCAGGAATTCATACCTGTTCTACAGGCCAGCCTAACAACCAGTGACAGGTACCAAGTCCACAAAGCCTGCTTATGATGTCCTGTCTGTCAACATTTTTACTCACAGCCCCATAGTTTTTTGATGTTCGTTGTACAGCATTTTGGCCATATATATATATAAATTTCCATTTTATTTTATTGTTCTCCATTTTGATTGTAATATCGTGGCATTCAACATTCTTCCCCATGAGCGACTGGTATTTGTTTCCAAGTGGCAGCACTCGTACATAAGATTCATATAGATTTATTATTATTTTAATTTATTTTTTTTTTTTTTTTTTTTTTTTTAAGAAAACAGCAATTACTTTACTTTGTAAATGTCTGTAATTGCATGGAGTTCTTACATGAATTGTTTCATATCACATCCGCATGTAGCAGAAGGTTTGCTTCTATTTGAACAGACTGATTATAAACTGCACATTACATGTGGGGCAAAATCAAAGTATTCAGTTTGTTTTCTGTCTGCTTGACTTTTTGTTAATCACTGGAGCGTTTACACTACAGATATAGATGAAGGTTTCTTTGACACTTCACACTGTCTGAGCTATCTTATGGCAGCCAGAAGAATTGACAATACTTACTACAATGTTTTTTTTGTGTAAGAATGGTATTTGTTGTCCAGTGGAAAACATTTAGTTGGAACTATTATTGTTGTGTGCACATAAATATGACTGGTTTCAAAAAAAAAAATATATATATATATATACTGAACACCCTATGGTCCCTGTACCAGCTTGTTGTTAACAAGGCATGGTTTGGATAGTTTGATCCTGATTGGTACTGTGGGGAAATTTATTCAATTTCTTTAATCCATAGTAACTGGGGCTCTGTGAAGCTATTACCATTTTTTGCATATCCAGGTGTCTCAATGGGTAAAGAAAGTTGTGCTGCCATAACATATGTCGTCTCAGAAATCCGTAGATGTGACTACTGTTGTTGTGCAAAAATGAAGCTGTAATGCTTGTAATATCAGCACAGGATGTAAACCAAAATCTTTTATATTACAAAAAATTGTTGTCAACTTTAGTATTAGTTCCTAAAGTAAACTGATCGCGGTTTACACTACTGAAGTCAGACCAGTACAAGATGCATTATTTATTTGTCTCTAGAATGAAGCATTTAAAGTCTAACTTATCCCTAGAGTTGCCAGTTATCTCTTAGCTGTGTGATTTTCACATCTCTGTGGATATTTACATTACTATTGGGGAAGATTGGTGTAGGAAATGTTCCATTAGGAGCTGCAATGAACAATAACTTTGTACCTAGAAGGTATGTTGTCATTGCGGATCCTCTGACTTTGAACAAACATGCAGCAAGTGTAGTTGAATCTTCATGGCTGATCCTCTGATTATTCTGGGTCAATGTATCAAAGTATGAAATTCAGAGAATGATCAAAGCAATTTGCATTTACAAAAGGTAAGCAATGGAAGCATATGTATTTATATTGACCAAAAATTAATACATTTGTTTGAAGCCTAAATAATAAGAAAGGTGGGATGTATAGAAAACATTTTTAACTTCAAAACTTTGGTCTACATGATTTAGTTACTGTCACTTTGGGGACAATGGGTGAACACACCTAGTGAAGGACTTATTTGGTATTTTACTCTTGCATGAAAAGTATAACAATGTAGTTTGTACTCTGATGATATGTTCAAAGATTGTAGAACATTGTTCTACTATCGACATTTATACTAAATAAACGAAACGATGGATTACTGGTTCCCACTGGGATCTTGTACTGGTTTAGCTGTAGGCTGACTTTGGCAAGGTGATCTCGGGGATGCCATTTAACACCACAAATCTGTGCATTTTAATTTGACTTGATGAACTTCCTAAGCAAAGATGATGCTTTTTCTAACAGACATCACACAGTGACCCGAGGGATTACAAAAGGAGTTAAAGAAGACTTCCGACTAGCAATGGAACGCCAGGTCTCTCGCTGCACAGAAAATCTCATGGTCATCTTACATCGCTTTTGTATCAATGAAAAGATTTTATTGCTACAATGTTTGGCCTAGCATCAAAAACAAAGCAAGACTTAATGTCACTCTGACTTCAACCTTTGAGAATATGTGAATCTTGGTGGTTTATTAACCTTTTCAATCCCTAACTCCAGTTTAAACTGTTTATGTTTGGATACATTGGGGGGAGGGGCTTCTGTCAAGTTTTTATGCAATGGGTGTCCCTATACCAGAGCAGAAGTAATGAGAAGTTTGCTTAAGTGGTTCTTCTGCTGTTTGGGCTTTCCTGTTTCATAACCCCCATGTCTTGTGTTACCTTCTCCCTACTCTATCCAAAGCTTAAAAAAAAATCTTGTCTGGAGTTAGGCTTTAATTAATGTCTTGTTCATCTGATGAACTTTCCATGTAACATATCTTTTGTTGTATATGATGCTGCCTTGTTTTTCTGTCATATTATTGTTGTAAATAGATGTGGTTTCATCGTAGCAATGTAAATTGTAATATATGGCAATTTCTATATAACTAGCAGAAAATGTAAAGTTTTGTTGTAACAGTCTGCTTTTATGTTAATAAAATACATCCAATATTCATTTTCAAAGCCATTGTTCTCATCTTTGTTTTTGATAAGGAAGCGTAGTGTGGAAGAAAATATGTACAATTGTTTTTGGATGAGATATATTATTATTCCGTCACATCTTCAAATGTGAACAACTAAAATTCTGACTGATACACAAATAGACCAAGTCATATGTGTTGAAAAAATAGTTTGGCATATATACATAAACTTTTTTAGTATTGGATAAAGTTACTGTAAAAATGTACTTTTTATTGCTGTCTGGTTCCCTGCTTTGGAAATTCACCCTTTCTTGACATTGGTGACCATTGTCAGCAAGATAAAAAAAAGTGATTTAAAATCCAAAATTCTACATATACTGGTAGAGGAAAGTTGCTTCCAGAGAGATTACTTTTTTAGTGGTAATCTAGGGGGAACTTGTGCTTGATTGTTGGACTGATAGCATTGTACTTGTTTTATCTCACAACTGGACAAAGACCATAAAAAAAACACAGAAATAATCCTTCTCTACTTTAATAAAGCTTGATATCATTTTAAATGCAAACACAGTGGTACCTCAGTATAAGTCCAACTTGGTATAAGTCCTGTTTGGACACAAAATATTTTGCTTAGTATACAACCTTTGTGCTAGAACTTGTATGGGTTAAAATGAGTCATAACACCGCGCGCTACCCTTACTTAACTCTCTCGAGACAAAGCCACGACTGTCAGTACGCCAGCTGCTACCATTCAGTGAACAACCCGCGCTATAACGCTCTGTGAATTACATAACTTCTCCTCCTCCCTTCTCAGCACCATCCTAGTAGTCACTTGACTCTTCTCAGCAAGTTAAAGTGAGGTTACATGTTCATTTAGTTCATCTAATTGCTTTTGTATTTATGTATTTTAGTATTAAGCAGTGTTTAAATTATTTCATACAGCCCCATCAATACATAATATGCCAATATTTTTTTTTCATGGGAACAGATTAATCGATTTCCTTTTATTTCTTATTCTTATTATTTTAGAATAGCATCAGTGTTCTAAGAACTTTTTTTTAGCTGGGTGGTAAAAAAAAAAAAAAAAGTGGGCAGAGCAAGCCACAGCAAATTTAGTGCCCATGGTGGTTTATGCCACAGGTATCCAATAACCCATATTATTATGTCTGTGTTTCACCTTCCTCCTTTACTTTGTTCCAAGCTTGTCCAATTTTTCCATCTTTTGTATAATGTCCCAACTGTCCAGTGCCCATACTGGACACCGATTACCGTTAACTGGACCTGGGATTGGTAACAGGCTGTAAGTGCTAGGCCTTTTCAGACTCAGTATTTTTTCAAGCAGCAGTGGTTCCTGGCATGAGGAAGCAGTATGCAACCTTTCCACCACTTCCTCACTGTAAATTTAGGTTAACTTCCAAAGCACAGATCCTTATTTTTTTCTACAACTCGCTGCACTGCAAGGGCAGGTTCAGACCTACAGTGGGGTCAAGCAATCCACAAGCAGTTTCTGGCAGCTGGCATCACAGTTCTGGATTTTAAAGAACCAGAGTCTGCAGATTGACAAGGGTGAGCAGTATTAAACCACTCACTGCTGCCCCCAATCATTAGCGCTTGAGCTGCCGTGGGTAAGAGCTACATGTAAAGCCTTTGCAGATGTAGCAGTATACACACTTCAACCTTACCGAGAGTCTGAGCACAGCCTAGAGGTTATCCGTGCATTTCTACATGTAAGGTGTCAATAAAAGCTTTGGACATATTCAATGCATGATTGTTTTGTTGTATCAATGCAACATCAATGCTGGGTCACAAAAGTTGTTAAGGTAGCCCATTTTTTTTTTTTTTTTTTTTTTTTACTATACACTGCAACATAGATGGGGTGGTGTGTGTTTGTAAAGTGTGTTAAGGTGTCACAATTGGCACACCAATGTACATAACCCAACAGTGCTAACTCCCCTAGTATAGGTTCAGGGTTTTAGACTGTTAGTATACATGCTTTTAGTTTATGTGCATTTGTCTTTTTGCCGTGTCATACAATCTCTTATCTTCTAAGATAAACCTCCTCTAATAAAAGATTTGTAGGTACGGGTTTCTGGTACAGCAGCAGCATATATCGTGGTTAAGTACATTGGTAGCTCCTGACTACGTGGCTATGCATAGATCCTGCCATGGCTTGAATGGGATGTTGGGTAAAATTGAAAAGGTACAGTTCAATTGTATACATAACAAAGGTACATTAAAAAGTTTCACTTACTAGTGCGTCATCGGTAAATAGGCTTTTACTGAAGGACCCAGGACCAAAGAACAGACAATACAACCATATTGTTTGTGGCTATATAAAATACAGTTTATGATAAGGAATTCACATAGATCAACTACACCATACATACCATTCAACACTAAAAGAAGCAACAAATTGAAAAAAAATATAATTTTTTTTGTGCATAAACTTTACTGAATAAATTAGGATGTTTTTATTTGCTTACAAATAAGTACATGTTTTTGACAGTACTGTAAAACAGATTAAAAAAAGATAAAAATCCACAGAAGTGGAAATAAAAAATTACACACTGCAATAGTCTATACTGTGTGGCCTTTGTACACACTGACTTAGTAACTTTCTGTTCAAGAAGTATTTACTAAGATATCAGCAAAAGTTTTGAGTTAAAATTGAAAATTGTCTTGTGTATCTTTAGCAAAAAAGAACTTCCATTTATGATTCAAAATACGGATTAGGAATAGTTAGTGAAATATGCTATGCTCTTCCATTTGTAAGGAAGAAAAAAAAAAGGGGGCACAGGGTTTCCTCTAGCTGGTCACATTTCCCATCTTAAATAACAGACATTCAAACACTGCCAGGCAATATCTGCCAGAACAATCATCAGATGTCATGCCAGAGTATAAGACCACAAACTGGCTCCTGAGAAAGCATGGGAAGTTTTTTTCATATTTAAATCACAAATACAATGCTTAATAAAAAAATTATTTAAGTCTTTTTAGGTTTGGTCCTCTTCAATGATGTACAAGCCTGATCAATAAAAATCCGGAAAAAGAAGCCAGCTACACATTTCTGGGCACAAACATGTTAAAACAGACAAAATATATTATACTGCAGCATAGTAGTAGTGTTTGCATTTTTTTAATTTAACATACAATTAAACATTATCTTGCTGAGAATGCACTGACAAAAGTAATAAAAATTAAAGGTTTCCCTTTAAACCCTTTTCATTAGGTGCTTTCTGCAGAAATCAATGTAAAATAATCAATTAAAATGAGAGATGCAGGTAAACTGCAAACTCATCCAGATACTTTTGTCTTAGATGTCCTAAAGAATATCACTTCTTGTAGTTAAAGCCATATTGTGTAGCTAACACTACATAGGAGCTCAAATCTTCCAGAATATCTTCTTTCTGTAAAGTATATAGGCGATCAACACCCAAATTGAAGTGGCAACAAGGTTCTGGGTGAGGTGCTGAGCATGAGATTGGCTGTCCTGCATCTTCCACTTGAAGGGGAAATAGTTTTCAAATATTTCATGGCCAACATACACTAGAATGGAGTTCATTCCTAAAAACAAACAAAATTCAAAAACACACACACACACAACATACACATTATATAATTTTATATTATAACTTATATAATACTTCAAGATTTTGCAAACATCAAAGTTTTAAATTCTACCATGTCTGTCTGATTTAATATTCGGTGTGGTGAAAGTTTTATTTGTCTGATAAACAGACATGAAATATTTCATGATATTTGAACTGTGTGTAAGTTCAGTGGTACATTACAAGCATTTATTTGTTCAAATGCACAACAGTAGTCTCACTTACCTGGGTAAAAAAATGGAGCACCTGTCCAGTACCGTTTAACATCGACCAAAAAATAGATCATCATTAACAAGAAGAAAGCAAAGCAGCTGAGTGTTGTCACATAAGAGATGGACCTGTATAAATAAAAAGTTAGGGATAAGCAAAAAAATATTTAAAGCCCGGATCCAGGCACAGATAATTCTGATGCTTTTTCTTAAAACCATATGAAAAGAACAGCTACAGAGTCATCATTTTGCTTGTGAATTGTAAATAGCAAAGCAGATATTAGTGCAGAGGAACTCCAGAGTTTGTGTCAATTACATACCCTATTTCATTGCAGCAGGGAGCCAGAAGTGCATTGTTAAAGGAGTTGGGTTTCATTGCAATTAGTTCGCCATAGTTCAAAAAAAAAAAAAAAAAAAAAAAAAAACACACACACCACACACACACACACACACAATTTACATTTTTAGTCAGTTTGGGAAAATCATGGCTTTTAGAAAGGACTTTATGTATTAGGTAAATTCCAAACTGGCACTTAGTCATAATCACATTTTTCGTAAAACTTGTAAATGCAATGCCCATTTTTGATTTATTCACTTCCCACTGGCAAATGGTGAAAGAGTATATAGTCAATGTGCCAGAACAAAACTTATGGAAAAATTAAGTACAAGTTTACATTGTCTAACAGTCATCACATAGCATTTTCTTACCACAGGTTTTTATTTACTGGAATAAAACCTTCATTTGTAGAACATTTAGTTAAAATTGCAGAAATTACACCCTGAAAAAAAACAGAAGGAGAAAATTTTCAAATTCTTTTACAGTAATGTAAGACATTACAAATGTCAACAGAAATCTAACTAATCTTAATGTCTTTTTTTTCAAAAAAATAAAAGAAAACACAATTTTAACCTAACAGTTTAAACAAAAACATTTTTATTCTAGTTATGGTAAGGGGGTCGTTTGCCAGTAAAACGAAGATGCTTTGAATTTTTCATTTGTGCTCAATATGGGAAGTAAGGTCTTCCATGTACACAATGTCATAACTCTAGCATGCCTAATGTCAGGGGAGAGGATGCAAGCCCTTGCCCCATTTATCAGGTGAATTAACACAGATTTCTGCCAGATTGTTAGGGGGATATTGCTGTAGGGTAATAGGAAGAAGGCGGGGTCTTTAGGAACAGGAAAATTAGTAACCTTTAGGAGATCCCGGGAGTGCAATACCATCTTGATATGATCTCATAGCCCAGTTCCTGGTGGCTACTAGAGATAAAAGCCTTGTGTGCCAACTGTAAAATCTGCAATTTCTCTGGTTCCCAAGTATGTAGATAGAGGGGGCAAACTTATGATAGAGCTAGCCAACAAACCATTGAGAGCTGAAAAAGCATGCCTAAAGCCTCCCCAGTCAGTGTATACGGTTTAAAATTCTGTAAGTAACCATACATAGTGGTTACCGGGCATTAATGAGCACAACAAATAGATCAAATTTAAAGGCAGGATGTGAGGCAATAAGTAGCCCAATATCAAGTAAGGGGGGAATGATGTCAAATCCTGGCGAGGGATGTACCTTGCAGGTGGCCTATGCTACGCCAATGGAGGGGTGCTGTTTAATGCCTTGATTCGTCAGGATCTGTAAAAACCATGAAAGTACCTGCAAGGGGACCTCACTGAAAGCCTGTTCTAAAGTGACCTATTATGTTCTGCATGCCTGCACCAGTCCGTACCCATACCAGCTAAGCCACAGCTTGGTATAACATCAAGTTAGGAAAGCTCAATTCCCCCCCACCTCCTTAGTGCAATAGAGCAAGGGCCTATCTATACTAAGACTCTTGTTCCCACAAATACATTTAAACAAAAAGAACGTCGGAAGGACTGACATTTTACCCCAGGAATGTGTTTGCTTACGCCAACAAGATTATTGTCATTGGACAACATGGAAAGCAAGGGGAAAAAAAAATCAGGTGATAATAGGGATAGGTCTTTTGGGATATGTCGGTCACCAGTTTTCCCCCACTGAAAAGGATAGAGTGGGCCAATGGCACCTCCAGAGGTTGGGAAAATATAATGCCTACAGTTGCCAACCTAGAATTTATCCTAATATTAATGTTCCATAACCTCCCAGCTCTCATTAGGACAGGAAGAGAAACTACAGAGTCTGGGATCTACATCCATTATCATCTTCTGATGGCCTCCAATAGTGAGACCCTGTATATGAGCATATCCGATTTTGCCATGGACAGAAAATTATAGAGAACTTCTAACAAGTATATGGAACCCACCATTGTTGACCTCCTTTATGTACGCCTGACTAACTGGTTCTGGTAATTTCTCATTCACTAACCTGCATTAGTATTACAAATAAAAACCTAGACCAAACTCATGATGTATCAATTTGTTTCATGTCAGTGGCTCACAAGTACTAAAACCATTGGAATGAAAGATGCAGGAAACCAACATGTACTAAACAAAGATTATCAATTACAGTTCCCACATTCTAAAGTCTGAAGGCCTTATTAAATGTGTAATATGGAAGATATGTAGTTACATACCAAGACAACACTCCATGTGAAAAACCTCACTATGATCTGCTTATGCTGATTCTTGTAGAACACAAGCACTTTGCCAGCCTGCAAGATACGGAACAAGGAAAAATATGACATTAAAGGATCACCATGGATTAAAATATTGTAAAGGTGAATCTCCAGCAATGGATATATTTTTTGTGTATATTGGATATTAGGCATCAAGAAAAGAGAAAATACCTGAAGCCCAAGAAAAGCCATCACAATGGAATTCAGGGTTCCCAATAATCCTTCTGGATCATAAGGCACTGTGGTTTTATAGATTACCTGCATAGGAACCACACATGAAAGTTATTATTAAATTAACTAATTTTATACATTACCATTTTTCTTGTAGTGGTAAAGATGGAACAAAGCTAAGCTACCTACTAGATAGTAGGCACCAGAAAACACAAGCTCCTTCATAACCATAGTTTGGACACCCTATTACTGGAATTTTCAAATAATCCAAACTTCTTTACCTTAAATTGGGCAAACATTTCAGCCTCTACCTCAATTAAGCTATTCGAGCATGAGTGACCTGTTGCCAGACCCAAAGAGTAAAATGGGAGGGAAAAAGCCTAACTTGGCCCATTACAATGACAGGTTGTGAGTAACCAATAGTAGGGCTTACACAGTTAGAATGGAAAGGAAACTGGGTCAATTTTTTTTTCATATCCAAATGACCAAGGATTTAAGGCACTTGGGCCACTGAAGAGGAAATCTGACCCAATATCCAGGTAGCTGGGTTTGCCTGCTATATAGCAGGCAATATATAGTATAGTAATTGTTTGTGTCAAATTACCAAAGTTGAGTAAGTAACTTTTACACTTTTTCACCAAATTGTACTTTGTGGCTTTTTTTTCCTCAATTCATGAAGCATAAACTCACATTGGATGATGGATGCTGATAAATGTGATCTTCACCAAAAACTAATCGATCAATGTAACCAGCTGCTCCTCCTGTACAGTTTGAATATTGGCCAAAATCTCCAATACCTCCAGGTCCAAGGTAACCCCTAAAAAAATAAATAAATACACATGCCTTCTAAGATGAGAAATGTGCCTGCTGCAATGTCTAAGAAATTTTAGACACCCCAGACGCCTCACAAGATCGACGTCTGTCTTTAATACCCCACTTGGGGACAGCAACATTCATTACCTGCAGAGACCACCCCCTTCCCTAAATGCAGTGCACCATGGGGACTCAGGATTCTCTCCCCCTTCACCAAGCAACTCTTCTGTTGATCACACAAGTATCCAACGTGACAGTGAAGTACATAGAACAGCAGCTTGTTCCTTCTAAAAAATACAGCTTTCCTCAATGTGCATAGTGAATCTTGGGATTAAAAAATTATTTCATAGAAAGCCACATACTGGAAATTGTTGTATTGCTCTCTGTTGTTCCTTCATGAGTACAGCTAACTTGTTATGCTCCTAATTATCTGTAGATCCAAACATTTAAGTGCCTAAAGATATATTAAATCTTAATATGTGCTGTACAAGTTGAACTTGACATCTCAATAGTCTTTTAGTGATATTGAACATTTGGCAAAACTTTGGAGGAAAGAAAAAAAAAAAATAAAATCCAAATTTAAAAAGTTTCAAGAGAACTCAAAATCAGTATATATGTTCAGAAGCCTGGGGATCTATTAATCATGTTGACTAGTGGTAAAGTTAACCCTGCTTGTGAAATTTCACAATTTAGTATAGCCCTGGTTAGTGAAAGTTTAACTTTAGCATATACATTTTCCACAAAGGAGATCTGTGTTATGTTTTTAATACTCACGTGGGGCATCCAGGAACAGGTAGCAGAAAAGTCAGGCAAAGCCAAGCAGCTTCCAAAGCCAAAATTATCAGCCACTGGGGCCAAAATTTGACCACATCTTGCAGAAGAAAACACGCTCTAGTCTGAAAAACAAAAATGTTGTTAAAAAGCAACAGAATGCAAGGACTTGTAGAGGAAACAAAGTGGGAAGGTATCCCTATTATCACAATCCAAAGTCTTACTTAAAATCATTGGGCCTCCATGTCAATAAAATATGGAATCTTTATAAATGATATAGGACCTTGACATACATTGACAGATAACAGCAATAAATGAGAGTGCAGTCATCTCATCACCCTTTAATTTAAAAAAAACACTTTCAATTATCTAAGTATTGTAGCTGATGCAAAGTGTGCAATCTATCATAAAAACACAAATGGTTATGTGAACAGTTTCCAAACCCAGTCAATAGGTTACCTGAGGAGGAGTATCTGATAGCTGTTTAATAAATAGCAACTCAAGAGTAGACACCACTAAGTAAGTCAAGCCAAGACGCTGAAGAACACCCATAATCCGAATTTCACTCCATGACACTATAAATAGAAATATTTTTTTGTGAATTATGCCATATACACGGAGATTGTCTTGTTTACAAAAACATATAGCACTGTGGAGTAAGCAGAGAAACAACTCACATGGACCACGGCAGTAATTCTCATTTATCACAAATAACCCAATGAGGAAAAGCTGAATACTCCTCCAAAGAACTTTCCAAAAAAGCTTCCATCTAGAGTTCCCTTTTCGCAGCATTGAATTTAAGGACAGATGGATGGATGTCCCCATGATAAACACAAACCTGTGTGTGAAACATTAGACAATTTACCAGTTACCATCATAGTTTAGTCCTGTAGTTAGGGCCAATTAGGCCTAGAAAAGAACTGTAACAAGACATCACTACCAAGATATATACCACTATACCAATTCCTTTTCAGATAAAAAAAAAAAAAAAAAAAAAAAGTTACAGAACACAAAGAAAATGTTCTCCAAGCAAATGGCTACAACATGTGGAAGGTGAATAGCTTAAATAATTTAGATGTCTAATGTCTAATGTCCAATGTCCCATCTATATTGAATATAACAAAGCAAATTTTAATAACCCAGAAATGCAACACATTTCCTGAAAAAATAAATAAATACATAAAATAAAAAACCCCACTAAGTCAATTGTGGATTTGTACAATACATATATTTTTTTACCACTTCTTTGTAGTTGCCTACTTTATCCACCCTTGGCAATGTTCCTACAAATGTCTGCAAAATGTTGGTTTATCTTATCAAATGTCTACACCACACTGTTGAAATGATTACAGTACAAATGTACTTTTAAGATGAAAGATATGTTTATGATTTTGCAAAAATTCCTTCAGCGTTTTAAAATTACAACTCATCTCAAATTTTTTGTAATTCAGTATGTAATTCAGAATTTATTTTTATTCTTAAACTGTGCCATTCAGTTTTATTGGACCAAATACCAGGTCATATACACTTACCATGGAAAGACAAGATCTGCTAGTGTCAGCCCTGCCATAATAAGAAAATAAAAATATGGTATGATCGTTTGACATTTTTAAAGCAGATACCATAAGGCATGTACAAATACATACAAAAGGTTTACACACTCCTAAATTAAAAGCGCTTGCTATGACTTGCTTACAGTCTAAATAGGTTACTGGAGAAAGCAAAAATTTTAGTGATTAAAAGTATTGTAAAACTTTTAGGTTAAAACTCTAAAATACAGTAACCAAGACTTGGTGCTGGTAACCTAGATACCCCATACACTGAATGGAAGATGCAATTAAGACTGCTTTGAGTGCAAGAAATATTTATAAGATCATAAAATATAAGAACAAAAAGAAGAGTAGAAGAATATAAGAACTGACCAAAATGCACAGCTGCTGGACACAGTAGTTGGTACAGTACAGTACTCTGCTACTGCTCAAGTCCTTATACACCTGTCTGTGCGGAATGATATATAGAACAGAAAGACTGCCATTACATTACCATTCCAACTCTGATGTTTGAAGAACCAATACCCTCCTCCGCCATAATTTACAAATACCATTATTATAAGGGCAAGCCTAAAATAGAAAACAAATATGAATATATTATCTCAAAGCAGTAAATGTCATAGTGTGTTTTAAAACAGTATTGTATGTAGATCACTGATTTAAAAAACAAGTGTCATTATAGGACTGTGTATTTTTTGTAGTAAACTAGTTAACATCATATGGGTGAGTTTATAACATTTTAAAATAAGGCAGCCAATCATACTTGTTCATCATTGCTGCCAAAACTAACTTTTTAGTCCCACAGGATAGCTAGATTCATTCTTCTCTAAAGGGTCCAGCAGAAAGATCTAATTTTCTGGAAAACTCAGCAGTTGGAGATACAGTACATGATCTTCTTAGAAAAAATACACAAGATAAGTAGATAGCCAAGGCTCCCTGCTGATGTGCTGTAAAGAATTAATGGTCTGAATAGAATCTAGTCATACACCAACTGAGGTATGCAATATTTGTGCACTGAACGATCAAGAATGCTTGAGTACCCAGATATTGCATGTCTAGGGCCAACCTGATCTAAAATAGGTGGCTAGAAAACTCCAACCAAAATGTATTAAGTATATTAACAAGATTATTAATACATGACTTAAAACTGTTCCAACTTCAGTCCACTGAACAAAATATTTTTAAACATGGCTCCCTCCTTTAAAATGGCATGTTAATTTTTTTAACACAAAAAAAAAAAAAATCCCCCCCCTCTCCCCAAGCATTCTTTAACAAGTTCTGCCCTTGTAGCTGTACATACTCTATGAACCAGAGCAATGTGCGAGATTATAAATAATGGGCTGACTTACAGCAAAAACGTAGTAGAAAGTATTTAAAAAAATTTTTTCATTATCTATTAAGAGAATATTCAGTTACCCATTTGATATTTACCCTCTGAAGGTGTCCAATGATCGTAGTCGCTGGGGTGCAGTGTTCCATGAAACACAGTGTGCATCTTGGTTATAGAGATCAGCCCTGCTTGGAGTTCCCAGCTCCTGTAAAAACAAGGAAATAGATTAACTAAATCATAAATGTGGTATAAGTAAATTATTGATTGCCTTCGACATTGCCCCTTTAGATACCTTCCCAACTTTATTTTACAATTGTACATTTTTCATCTTGATATTAAATAATAATTAAAGGAAAAAAAATAGCATCTGAATATTTAGTTTAACAACCTTTTACTTGCAGCAAAAGTTAATGTCATTTAAGTTTTGTGTAGGGCGAGGTACTTTGTTTCATTGACCATAATCAGAATTACTAAAAAATGGTTAATCTCCTCAGCGTGGACACAGACAGCAATAATACTTTATCAGGGCGTCTAATCTTTCTAAACTTCGAAAGGTTATCCTCTTTTAAAAACACTTGACTATGAACACAATGTACAAAAAACTTTTAAAGCTGACCTAAACTCAAGTATGCAGCTGGGCTTATGTGTATAAGTAGCTGTGTTGTTGTCGTCATTTTCAGAAATTAAGGCCCTGCCCAGTCTTTCACTGCCACAATGTCCTGGAGGCTGCTTGGAGAATGTCATTGGTGAGTGTTATTTGGAGCCCTACATTGGTGGAAGTGGTTTTGTGCTGTTCTAACGCTTGCCACTCATCAGTGACTCTCACCTTCAGCACCATCAGCTTAGGCAGGGACTACAGTAAAGCAGAACAGAAGATCTCAGTACTGCCCATAAGCACAGTGACATGCCTTTATTTTTTCCCCAGGACATTTTCTAGGTGTAGAAACAAAAGTTTGAAACTGCTTGCAAAAACACTTTCACAGGCATTTATAAGTGGCACCAAATCAAGTGTATTCCAGTGGATGCTACATGAAAATCATATGGCCAGTCTGTCATATACAATGAATGTACCAACCAATCAAAAAAAGACAACACAAGGTGTGGGCAGAGAAGAAGGTCAGGGGAGGATAGCAAGGTCAATGCCACATACAGGATGACTGCTTCCATACATAAAATAAAATGCTTTATTTTTCATGGATGCAAGCTGACACAGCCAGCACCACTACAGGGGAACTGACATTCCAGTGCTAGTAAGTGGAAATTTATATATTTATAATGTTAGGTCTGATGTTATCTGTTTAGTTCCACTTTAAATTAATTATCATAATTTGTTAATCTGAAATACTGAAACTTATGTGAAACAAATGCTTTAGTCTATTTGCTGCCTGCAGTTGAAGTGTTATAACGCCACTGTAGTAGATGTTAATGGACCGGATTTCCCTGGATATATGAAAAAAGTGTGTTTTAAATATGTATTTTTATTTAAGAATAAACATACCTCTGAAAGCACAATCACACATTTTATAATCTACAATGTGATTGTCCCTAGTTGTGATGTACATGAAGATTAATCCATTTTATCACATATGGTTTATTCACTTACAGAATTAATGAGTCTGTCTGTTTCAGTAGGGTTGATTTGTCTGAAAAGCCAATTCTGGATAGGGCTCAGTCTACAGAAAGAAAGAAGAAATCAGCTGAATGTACACAATATCCATTTTAGAAGAAACCAAACCTTCAAGAGCCCCAAATTTCCTTATTTGTCACTGGTATGTGGGGCTCAGTTTTCTGCTATGAAGGGATTCCTTCACATGCTATCCTGCTGACACCAGTAAGGTAAAAATTGGCAACATGTCACAGACAAATAGTAAAGACAGGGTTTGAGCTTTCCCCTAAAAGTACAAATCACTGATTTCTGAAACTGTAAATCTGCCATCACCACATGTACAGAGGAGGGTGATCTGACAGACTGTGTCCTACTAAAAGTTGTGTAATTATTTTACATAATATATTGAAGATACATGTCAAGCAGAACAGGAAACCTTACAATGTGTAAAGTGTTTGTTTATTGGTACAAACCCTTCTGAATAAGAGATCATGTTGGTAGGCACAGCTGCATAATGGGGAACATCAAATGCTGATCTTGTAAAATATGATCATATTATTCCTGTTTTGTAAACCATACAGTAAATGCGTGATTAGTACTGTCATGTGGTCTTCCTTTTTAATGGACATAGGGGTAGAAAGTTAAAGCATGTTCCTAAACCGGTACTGAATATAAAGGAGAAATATTACCTACAGTTGTAGGAAAAAGTTTTTGAACGGTTTGGATTTTTCTAGGTTTCTGCATAATTGGCCCTTCAAGGTACTTGGATGTTCATGTAAAGCAGCCTACAAACATTAGATGGCACATACTTTGCATATATAGTCTAGCAAACCAGAACACTAAAATTAGCCTTTGATACAGTAATTAAATGAATGCTAGATTCAGTACACTTGGGAGAACACCAACTGACACACCGGTCAAGTATAATTACCAGGTATGTAGTACTAATTGGGCTAACAGTGAATATAAATCAAACCATCAACCTCTTCACAAAAACAACAAAAAAATTATTTGTACTCTTATCAGAATAAAATAGAGGTTACATTGTGTAATTGTAGTCATACCTTAACAAAAATGATCCCACAGTCAGGACTATAAAAACACCGACATAGATAAAAAATGCTATAACAATGGCTGCAGAAGGAAAAATAGAAAAATTATTAACACAAATTGTTATTTACACAGCACAGGCTGTTGACTAGATTCAAAATGAAAATCATCCTGTGTATACTTAGGACTTTAAACCTGCCATAAGCCTTTATTACATTTTACTTTTTAGCAATACATCACACAGGACTGGACATAAAATCACTTTTTTCAGAAAATCATCATTTTTACAGTTGTGCTCCCTCCACAGCAACTTTAAGACCAGGATCAAATCTTCAGGATAAACTGATGCTCTTTTATAAAAGGGTTTTCATGTCACCCAATAAGATGACACACACCGAAGTGAAGTGACTTCTGCTTAAATAATTCCTGCTAAAGCTTGCATAGAAGCTACTGCATTTAAAATATGCCTTTACTGGTACCAGAAGAAAAACAAAAATGTCTTCCTATATAACCTATTCTTAATGCTTGGTTAACCCTAAACACTGCTTATTAACTTAATCCATTTTTGTCCTCAGGTCTTTACAAAACTATCACCGAATAGGCAGGTCCATAGTGTAAAACCTATTGCCCATTAGGGATATAGAAGCTAAAATGGTTAAATAAAATGCTGCAAAACAATCTTGAATAATATCACCCTGATGTTTGTGTTTTTAGATCATTGATAGAGGGAGAAATTATATTTTTAACAAGTAGCTACAAAGCAAGAAAAGTGAGCAAAAGCCTCTGAAATGGAGAATGCAGAAGTGGCCGGTTAGACAAAAATGAATGTCCCTTCCCAAGGGCCAATGCAGATACGCCTGCTTGAAAGATTGTTGGATTCAGGGGGATATGATGGGAAAATAAACAACAGCTAGGACTACTGCAATGTAAGAAGGCCCAAATCATGAGGAAAATTATATGCTCTCGTGAATTGGTCTGAAAAAGGTTAGAGCTTCTATTAGGTTTTATTTCTGTCCCAGTTAGGGAGGTTTTTTTTGTCAGAAACAGAAATAAACCTTTCATTGATGCTAACTCTTTAAAGTTCCGTGGCTCAGAAGGTACCACAGTGGTAGTCCAGTAACTATTTATTTTAGTAGCCTCGATCCTAATGGCCTTGATCTTCATGGTCATCAAGAGTTTCAGTGGCTGAAAAGTCTTGGGCATCTGACACCTTGTGTTAGGGTTTCGCCCATACATCCCTTGTGCTTTATTATTAAACAGTTTATATAGCGCCAACATATAATGCAGCGCTGTAGATTAAATAGGGATATTATCAACAGAGCAGGCAAGTAGAACAGTGCAAACTGCTTCAGATGCAGACATCAAAGATCAGTGTTATAGGAACGGTAAACATTACACATTTTCTTTTACAGCCGTTTATTTTTAACACTTTTCTCTCCCAGGAACAGTATCACTGTAAAAGCAGTGTTTTTTTGTTTTATGCCAAGTGCAAAGAGTGTTTGAGAAATGCATACGTACGGAGGTTGGTGTATCCAGGGTTATAATTGATTATAACGTCACACATTATATGTTTGGTACTGGAATCATTGGACTTTACCCACAGAGAATAATTGCCAAATTCTCGAAATCTGTAGTGTACTCTAATAAAAAAAAAAAAAGAAAAAAAAAAGGAGGTGAAAAAAAGCTTATCAGTATTCTTTAAAAAAAAATATATGTCTTCAGCTTGTAGATAAATCAAGAGGGTGCAACTCTAAACACTGGTTTCAAGACTTTGTTAATAAAGCATCTACTGTAGTACTCAATGAATAAGATATTCAAATATGGTGCCCACTTTCTTTTCTTGTTTCTATTTATGCACTTGTCCCTTATATTGGTCAAATGTTTTCTGTTACTACCTTAAGCATTTACTCTTAAATAAAGTAACCTACTGCAAACAAAAGATTGCCTGCCATTTTACATAAACTTGCTTCAGTTTTGAGCAGTTAGAAATAAAGAACACTGGTGATTAGACGCTAGTAGTTCTTGTACTGCACATGTAAATTGCTGTTGGCTGTTTTAAATAGGTCATGGAATATAATATAAATATTATCAATGTAGTCAGTTTATGCTAGAGCCAAAATACTGTTAGGTAGCTTTATATAATAATAAAAAAATGTAATATATAAAAGTATGGATTCTAGATACAAGAAAAAAAAATGTGTACTACAACTATAAATTGGAGCTTACTAAATGCAGTGTAATTTTAAAATATAAGCATATCCTTATACTATGAAAACTTAGAAAAGAAAAATTCCTTTAAACAATTGTAAAACTTACTGACAGAGTTCTGCGTTTCCTGAGGTATCATTAAGTTGCAAGGTTATAGCATATCGTGTATCTACTACAGCCACCTCCATGTATTTCCCTTTTGTTGGGTTTGTCACAGATAATGTTTGATAGAGGCACTGTTAGAAAAATAATTAAACGATAATGGTTAGAATTAGTTATGTGTTGTTTTTTTTTTTAACTATTTGATGAATGTTTAATTGGAATGATTTCCCTTTTCAATCCAAAGACAATAGAAACATGAAAGATGGTAAGAGGAAGGTATAACCCTACTTACATAGATAATACTACAACAGGTAATGATTTGAATAACGGAGAGGTGCAGCTTACTCTATAAAACGCAAATTATTATACTTGAGAGATTATGTAGGTGCAATTGGTGAACTCATAGTAAGTAATGCT
Organism: Pyxicephalus adspersus; assembly: GCF_032062135.1. Taxonomy (NCBI): domain Eukaryota; kingdom Metazoa; phylum Chordata; class Amphibia; order Anura; family Pyxicephalidae; genus Pyxicephalus; species Pyxicephalus adspersus. Next base: position 75,716,923 of record NC_092860.1, read on the forward strand.
CATTGTCTCCATATAAAGACGATCTTAATGCTTCAGTCACACACCTAAAACAAGCATGTGGATGATGCAGTCACTGAATACCCGAGTTGTATACTCATTCTAGGTCAGCGATTCAGAAGGTATTAAAGGCAGAAGAACAGAACACCAACCAGGCTAGTAATGGCAGCTTATATATTCAAAGGTCCACCTTAAAAATCTTAAAGTAGCTCAATTCTGTGTGAATACTTTGCCAAATCTCTGCTATCTTGGGTAGTCCTTATTTTCAGTTTGTTACTGGGCACCCAGTAACAGGTGCAGGTGAAATTATATTTTCTAAGGAGATGAAGAGCCAAACTGGACACTTCCATCATAGCTACAGTATAAACATTTTAGAAAAATGGAGAATGTGGAATGGTGAAGGTTAAACGAAGCAGCCACAGTAAATGGTTACTCTTTGGAAGTAAAAATATCCCTACGTTTAGAGTTCTCTGCAAAGCAGTAAGAAGACTATATATAATGAGCACTTTTGTCCTCCCCCATGTGTACATACAAAGAGACAAGAAGTATACATTTTAAGGTTTTACAGTAACTTATGCCAGAATTTCTTGTTTTGCATAGTGAAAAAAAATTTCTTATATTTATATGTGTGTTTACGTGGAGATCTCTTGGCGATTTTTTCTTTGTCCGTCTCAAAGTCTAACAAGATGTGAAAGGAGATATCAACCAACTGTTAGAAAGTTGTCACTGTGGCACGTACCCCTTTTTTCAGGATTTCCCTTCTAGTCCTATTTTGGAAGAAACACAAATCAGTGTTCTCCACCTAAAAACAGCCAGGTGGTTATTGAAAAGTGCCAAGCGGTGCACCTAGCTAAAAGGTGCCGAGAATAACACACTACACCAAAAAAACCCTGAAAAGATTATGCTAGTCTTGAGTATTGAAAGTATAACATGGTACCTGGTAACACTGGTCAGAACGCCAATAGACTGTAAATTTCTCATGCAACTCATTGTGAATTACAAGAAGAGCTTGGTCCATTTTCAGCTGAGGTGATCTTCTTGATAGACCTTCATAAAGATACAAAAAACATGTAATACTATAATAAACAGTTTTACTATGTAGTCTTCAGGCTACTAATTTTTAAATTTTCTTTATGCCACCAGAAGAAAGTGAAATGAATGTGCACTTTATCTAAAGGCATACCATAGAAATCTTTTGTTAAACACAGCTGAGGTTGTGGGTGATCTTAGGGGGGTGAGCTCCTTCTGTAGCCTCTTGTAACTCTAATGACCAAGACAAACTCTGCTGTTGTTTCCTATTGCATATCAAATCATAGCTTGCGCAAGAAGTTAATGAATGTCTAGGCTTCATAAAGATTGTTTTTTTGGCTTTGTTCGAGAATATCTCGCAGGGAGGATTTTTTATAGTAACTGACACCTGTCCTAACTGCATTAAAATAATGTACCTGTTCCAAATTACATACAAGTTCAACTTATGAACAAATCTAGAGCCCCTCTCTTGTATGTAACCCAGGGACTACCTGTACTAAGAATGCATATGAAATGGATTTTACTTCATAATTGGACAATGATTCCCGGTATCTTTGGGCAAATGTTTGTAATAAAACAAAACTGAACCTGTTTAATTCAGAATAGTGCACATTAACAAGAATTTGTAATTAAAAAAGCTGCAAGCAACTGAATTTAGTAATTTCTTGAGGCATGCATATGAGACATTTGCAGCAACAGTAACCATAATATGCAAGAATAAATCATCACAGGCCACAAACCCATGAAGACATCAAAAGAACCTGTATCTGCCACAACAGTTGTGCAGAAAGAATAATTGGCATGGATTTTTCTTCTATTGACATTGTGAGAGATGTATATTATTATGCCATCAATTAAATGAAAATTTAGCACTATTTGGAGTTGGACATTAATACCAATTTAGGGGACAAATTTACTTTACATACAAAGAACAAGAGGCCACTCTTTACGTCTGGAGAAAAAGAAGTTTAAGCTTCGGATAAGGAAGGGATTCTTTACTGTAAGCTCTGTGAAAATGTGAAATCGTCTCCCACAGGAAGTAGTTTCAGCAAATACTATATTTTGCTTGAGGAAAAAGCTGGAAGATTTCTGGAAGCACAGAATATAACTGGGTATTAAGGCTTTAAAATAAAAAGTAAAAAATAACAGACTGTTGATCCAGGGAACATACAATTGCCTCATGGAATCCGAAAGGAATTTTTTTCCCGTTGGAGCAAATTGTACAAGGGTTTTTTGTTTGCCTTCCTTTGGATAAACTATTATCTATAGGGTTTTCATCTGGGATATGTTTATATCCTTAGTGGTTGAACTTAATGGACTTATGTCTTTTTTCAATCTATGTAACATGTGCAAATAAATTTTTAGTAATTAGAACACATCCCCACCCATGTTAAAAAAAAAAATTTTTTATTAACCTTTCCATGCTCTAGATCTGTCCCTCACTTCCTCTTTTATGCAATGCGGCTAGTCCTTTTAGATAGAATGACACCCTGATAGTCTGTCCATTCCCTGTGATCTTAGCATCATCGTACAGGCTTGGCCACAACCCAATTTTGGTTGCAACCCATAGCGTGGGAAACACTGCTAAAGTAAAAACAGTAGCATTTATTTAGGATAGTGCACATACAAAAAACATTAATGTTATTATTGTATAGAAATAAAAAAACTAAATTAATGTAAACATACACTGAATGTAAAAATACAAAATTGAATTTAACATGCCCGTTCACTGCAGGTATACTATGATTCAAAGAAAGCTTGGAATGGTAAAAATATGTAGATCATCACAGCTTGTGTTAAGAATAACCTTCCTAGCTGATATTTTGATGCAGTGACAGTGTACAAAGTAACGGATTCAGAAAATTGTATATGAAGGCACCTTTAAAATGCTATAAGTATAGGATTCTATTCAAATGGAAATACATTTCCATTTCAAAACTTCTTAGATTCAGGCAAGTGGTTATTGTAGAAAGGGATAGGTCAACTGGTTACTTGTGTGTAATATTTAGTAGAAATATAATAAAAAAATGCTTTGTTGCACTTGGAAAACATCAAAATAAATATTGATCTATTCTGAACCACTTTCCCAATAAAGAAAACATGTCATTAGAGAAACCATGACCTCTGCTTCTGAAAATGCTGCTGTCTGGCTGTCTTTTTAGTAGCCTGGAAAATCAAGCAAGTGTCAAGTACGCATGAGCATATAAACACCCCAACATTTCCCTGACATGGGCATACTTGTCCAGAGCCGGTGACAGAGAGTGGATTTTCAATGGTAGTCTCCATGCTTCTCTCATGACCAAATATGTAAGTTTATTGAAATCCTTATTCATTTAACACATATGAAATAAAAGTCCCTTTTACAATGCTTGGAGATTAGAAGGAAAATAAACAAAGGAAAATATTAACTCAGCAAATATACTTCCTCCTTCCTATATATGCCATATCTGCTTTCTGAACAACAACTTTCACCATAAGACGTTAGACATTAGGGCAGTATTTATCTACTGTTAGGCACTGGAGGGTCTGTGCCATGAGCAGAAAATGCCGGCAGATGGGCACCCTGGTGACTAGGGGAAAGCTGCTGGCTTTATAAATACTGTGTAATAATACTCATAATAATAAAATACTCCCTGCTGCTAATTGCTCAGTTTGGCAAGAAGTAAGAGGAGGAGGTGACTGGAAGGTTAAGTTCTGACCCTGATTTGGGCCAAACCTACTCAGACTGAAAGTACCACTCATTTCAATGAGCCAGTCTACACCCGATCGTTTTCTTGATAAGCTGCAGTCAGAAAGTGTTAGACACCCAAAACAATCTGAATGCTTCCATTAACATGGGGGCGTTTGGGATGCACTTTTCCCTATCTGAGTACTTCTCTGTTCGGGCATCATGATTTCAATTGTTTAAAAACTCACAAATGCCATATGGCCATTAATAAGCATTTAAAATTGAAGTCAATATAGACTTGGGACCCAAGACATGGGGGTGAGTCACAAGGGGTGCTGAAATGTTGCTGGCTGTGATCACCTCCATCATGTAACAATGATGTGTTCAGAAGCTGGCAAGATATACAATACCTGCACATCATTTCACCTGGACCAAATCAATCCAATATAGGATCTGTCAAAACCACTAATATTGGTCCGACTAGACAAAGCAAGAGCAACATTGCTAAAAACCTCAAAGGCAATTCCTGACCCATACAAATGTGAGGTAATATTGGCTAATTAGGAAATGTCAGAATCTCAGAATGAAAAATTGCAAGCAGGTAGATTGTTTATTTTATTGCAGTAGACACACCACATGTCCCTTTTGTGAAAGAGAACCCGACTGTAGTTTTTTTTTTTTTTTTTTTTTAACTTTAACGTTTAGTTACCTTGGGAAAACAAGGAAGATACTACAGTGTTAATATGGAGGTTTAAAAGCACTGTAATAATGAAGCACAGCCATTCATATCTTGCCGTGGCAAGCTCTAGACAATGATGAGGACACATGGTGATGCCAATGATGAGCACTTACTGTCTCCATGCCGGGTGCCCAAGGCAGAGCTGCTGACCAATAGGATGAGGCTGAGGACTGACACTGAGGACAGGCAGCAGGTAGAGGCACAGGTGGGCCACACTGACACCATCTTTCCACTGTCACCTCCGCTCTCCTCCTCTGTGTCCCCCTTCTCTTTCTTCCACCTCTTCCTCCTTCTCCCCCTCCGTTTTCTTACCTCCTTCCTGCTTTCCAGGGTCCCCCAGAACTATACAGCCCCCCACCCTCGCTCACTAGCTCAGCTTGGAATGCTGCATTACATTGCACAGCCCTCCCCGTGTATTCAGCATTCACACATGTAATGTAATAGGTCACCTGACTGACTAGCACCACCCTGACTTCCTATTTGTAGCCGTGACCACGCCCTGATTTTACACGAGCCCCGGTGTTCTAAGAAATAAATCTAGCAGGGGCGTGTAACAATGGGCGTGTTCAATGACGTCATCATTAGGCAAGTTTCACTGCTGTGTTTGTGTATGAATGCAGCATGTCATGTTCTGCAGCCTTACATCTCTCCCAGTACAAACCTCCATATCTCCTACCCGAAATTTCATCTCCCCACCTTTAACAACTTACAAAATATGGGGATCATAATTAGAAAAAACAGTTAAAATTGAACATCAGGGTTGCTGTTTTAAAAGTGTGTCTAGAAGCCCAAAAGTAAACATACAAATTTTGGACCCCTGGGGCAACTTACATAGCAAGGAGGTGCGAACCCCAAATTTTTACCCACCTGTCACAAAACTAGAAATGTCTACTAGTGTGCTAGTATACTACACTACCCTGTCCCCTTCCCTACTTTGAACCCCAATTTCCCTGGAACGGGGAGATGTACAAAATCAAAAATGTAGGTGCAAGTGGGGGACACCTGTGGCTAACACCCCCTAAAATGTCATCATTAAGCCATCGTCAGAACATAAAAAACTCTGCCCATCAAAACAAATCTACTGTTACACATTGCTGGACAATTCTAGCATCCGAACCCCAAGTTCTCAGGAATGGGGGGTACAGGTGAACAAAATTAGACATGCAAATGGGGGATACCTGTGGCTAACATCCCCTAAAATTTCATCCATAGGTCATCCTCAGAACATAAAGAACTCTGCCCCATCAAAAAAATGTACCCTGTTACACATTGGTGGACACTTCTAGCACCTGAACCCCAATTTCTCAGGAATGGGGGGTACAAGTGAACTAAATTAGAGGTACAAATGGGGGACACCTGTAGCTAAATCCCCTAAAATTTCATCATTAGGCCATCTTCAAAACATAAAGAACTCCTCCTATCAAAAAAACTACCCTGTTACACATAGAGGCTTCTAGCACCTGAACCCCAATTTCTCAGGAACAGGGGAGGGTACAGGTTAACAAAATTAGGGTACAGGTGGAGGACATCGTCAGAACATAAAGAATTCTGGCCATCAAAAAAATCTACCGTTACACATTGCTGAAGGCTTTTAGCACCTGAACCCCAATTTCTCACAAACGGGGGGGTAGAGGTGAACAAAATTAGAGGTGCAAGTGGGGCACACCTGTAGCTAACACCCCCTAAAATGTAATCGTTAGGCCATCTTCAGAACATAAAGAACTCTGCCCATTAAAAAATCTACCTTGTTACACATTGTTAGAGGCATCTAGCACCTGAACCCCAATTTCTCTGGAACGGAGGGGTACAGGTGAACAAAATTAGGCATTACAAGCCTTTTTTTATGGGCAGAGTTCCTTATGTTCTGACGATGGCCTAACAAAATTTTAGGGGGTGTTAGTCACAGATGTCCCCCACTTGCACCTACATTTTTGGTTTTGTACATCTCCCAGTTCCAGAGAAATTGCGGTTTAAAGTAGGGAAGGGGACAGGGTAGTGTAGTATGACATTTCTAGTTTTGTGACAGGTGGGTAAAAATTTGGCGTTCGCACCTCCTTGCTATGTAAGTTGCCCCGGGGGTCCATAATTTGTATGTTTGATTTCGGGCTTCTAGACACTGTATTGGCCTTTGTTTTTAGGTGATGGGAAGTGTGTAATCTGTGACTCTTATGTACGTCCCTGTACACTAGTGCGCATTTGGGGCTGACTCGATTCGGGGCTGACTCTGCATCACTACACTGTAAGCACATGGCTCTATGGTATTGTCCCCTCATGGTATGTCCTCCATTTTCCTCCCTAAATAATGCTGGAATTTATCCAAAATGCATCTCCAGACCTAAAAGAAGTACTGATGGGAGTTGAGACTAAAGGTTAGGTATGTTAACTTAAGGAAAATGATGGCGATATTTTTGGTATTAAAAGAACAAAAAATAGCACAGCAATGGCAGCCTCTATATTTGTTTTATAAAGTCAAAGTCTCCTTATATGGTAAGTATTTTACTGTTATGTCTATGTCTATTTTTTAAAAGCAGAACTGTGGCTGGTATGCTTAAAGAGGACAGAAACTCAACATTTTTACTTTACATATTGGAGTTGACAACCCTTTTATTTAAAGTAAAAGTTGTATTTATTTTAAGTGCAACACCTGCATCTGCCTCCCCTGGCCTTGCATCCCCAACGTGGAGAGGCGAGGCCAGGGGATGCCGGGCGGGCATGGGATGTGTGTGCACACTTTAAAAGCAGAGCCGGGGCTGGTATGCTTAAGTTGAAAGGCAAAAAAAATGGTTAGCAACTAGAAAAGCACGTCGCAATTTCTATGGAATCGGCAAAGTTTGAATAGCGTCAGCCTATGTATTATCCTTCTGATATTTGTACATTTTAATATAAGCAGTGTGAACTGAAACATATTACTGGGCAGATGTACACTGTTTGTGATATCTTTGTGTCTGCCTATTCATATTATTTATATAGCACCATCATATTACACAGCGCTGTACAAGCCCATAGTCATGTCACTAGCTGTCCCTCAAAGGTGCTCACAATCTAATGTATTTACTATAGTCATATGACTTTTAATACAGGCTAAGGTCTATTTGTGGGAAGCCAATTGACCAAACTGCATGTTTTTGGAATGTGGGAGGAAACCCACACATACACAGGGAGAACCTGCAACCTCCATGCAGATAGAGTCCTGGCCGAGATTTGAACCTGAGACCCAGCGCTGCAAAGGCCAGAGTGCTAACCACTGAGCCACTGTGCTGTCCCCTTTGTTTCTAGGGGAGAAAGTTTCTTGCTGCTTTAACTTAAATGTTTGTTGCTAGAATACAATACTTCATCTAGTGTGGTAACTACGCTGATCCAAGTAATATTAATTTTAGTCTTTTGGTGCATGATAAAGCTGAAATTTAGGCTTTTATTATTTTCTTTTTAATGTGTTTTTATTTTGCATCTCTCACCTGGTTTTTGTTTATAGTTAATGGTAAGGGCAAAAAGGGTGCTATCATGACTTCCAGAAAACTGTGGAAATACCTACACGTCATGTTTAATAGATTTAAACCTATTTGATCGAAACAACTAAAATCCAGTTAATGAAAAGGGTAGTTCGGGGTGGTAAGGTGCTTGCGGCAGGTTTCAATTCGCCCTGTTAGAAGCAGACAGTGTGCACTGAATTGGGCATAAACCATGACAGCAGAGAGAAGCCTGTACAACCAATAAACAGCCTGCATTAGTTTTGGCTAAAATGTGGAAGAGTTAGACCTTCTGTTATTGCAGCCATGTACTCACTGGGAGAATCCATTTGCATTGATTGAAATGTTCACTATTTTTACCAAGACAGAAAATATTGGGGAGGTCCAGCATTTTGTTGTCAGAGCAATAGGTGATGGACAGTACTCCACTTTTAAAACAGCAACCCTGATGTTCAATTTTACCTATTTTTTATAATTATGACCCCCATATTTTGAAAGCTGTTAAAGGTGGGGAGATGGAAATTCAGGTCGGTATGACATACTGCTTAAGAGATATGGAGGTTTGTACTCGGAGAGATGTAAGGCTGCAGAACATGACATGCTACATTCATACACAAACACAGCGGTGAAACTTGCCTAATGATGACGTCATTGTACAAACCCATTGGTACATGCCCCCAGCTAATTTGGGTAGATTTTTTTCATTAGAACACCGGTATGAAGGTTTTTGTGTACCCTGTATGGCTGTCTGCCTGACCCCTACTAGCGTGCACTAACAGCGTGTGTCCGCCAGACCTGCACGTCCTGCAGCCTCTGACCCGCCAGCTTCTTCTGCTCATTGAACACTAATAAACGTGAACTTAACCTTGCCTAATATATTGCTGAGGTGACAGAAGCACTAATGGTCTTCTGGTATATTGTACCATGAATATTCCGGTTTCAATATTTTTTATTAGTACTATACATATTCTAATTTATGGAATTCTAATATAGGTCCAATGGAATATTAAACCAATATTCATTGTTTATTATAGTCTTGTGTCATATAAACGCCTTACATTGGTAAAGTAGAACATACTACATTTATACGAAGTGCAACACCTTACAATTTGCACGGTTCTGCAGCACTTGTTTAGGAAAGTAATAAATGACGGCTCCAGCCATGAATACAACCTGTTTAAAAAGCCAGTGACACACTTAAATACAGACAATTCATAGAATGTCATTGTGTGGTGAATAATCAAGAAGTTGTGTGAACCTGGCCTCACCCTGAGCTAGATCATCCAAAAAGAAACATTAACAGGAATCCAAGGCCTGGGGAGTTACCAGCTACAACCATATTGTGCCCTTAAAATTCCAGGGGGGGTAGTGCAACTGGTGTATGCCATGACTCCTGTTGTTAGTTGTAGGCCATGGGTATGTGAAGGGGCAGGGCCTATAGGGACATTCCAATTGTATTCCTATGGTAGGGACATTAGATTGTGAGCTCCTTTGAGGGAGAGCTAGTGACATGACTATGGGCTTTGTACAGCGCTGCGTAATATGATGGTGCTATATAAATACTGTGTAATAATAATAATATTGAAAGTGTTCCTCTCTGCATTTTGCAATTCTTCTATTAAAGCAAAGAGAGAACTGAACCTGCTACCTTGCCCAGGGTCCTGTTTTCTATTTTTCCAGTCTCTAGACTTTTACAGCCACTTCTTGTTTGATTGCATTAGTTCTCAAGGTGAACACAGGTTCAACTTATTTGCTAACATTCACTTTTGCAAAATAAATAGCCTCTTCTTATTAGTTAATCTAATAATATGTTAATTTGCGCCTTTGTAGCATCTAAAAAGCAACTTATAAGCACTGGAGTGCAGAGTTAGAACCAGGTTGTAGCTACTCAAAGGAGCAACCATTTATTTAAAGCTGCGTACACACTTCCAATTTTTATCGTTGGTAAACGAACGACGAACGATCCTGCACGATATCTGCGAACGATCGTATGGCAGCGATCCTGTACATACAGATAACGACACGATCGTTCGCAGATATTGTACACACGATAGATGCGATCGTTTGAACGATAAAGGAAGTGACATGCACCACAGGAAATGAATACTGTGTGCGAACCTTCGGATCAAACGAATAAAGATTCACCACACTGTTCCTTTCTCCCTATGTGCAATATGCCCTTCAAATTTTTTTCAAGGAAGAAGAAAGCAGCTCTTGCTTTGATATGTCTGCTTGAAGAGAGAGTTGGTAAGCATTCATATATTGTTTATACGAAAATGTCTCATATCCATGTGTCGCCTTCACAATATATGTGTACTTAACATTCTTTTTTATTCCTACACAGATTCTCCAAAAAATGAAATTTTGGAGAAACTGGAGGCCATGGAGCACCGGTGGAAAGAAGTGTCCAAGACGGTACGCGAGGCGAGAAGTGAGCTGCGGGCACTCAAAAAATTAATCAAAAAAAAATGTTAAAAAAGGTAAATATTATTTTTTTTTTTATATACATTTTTTACACTTTATTTATTTTTTTTTAAAACAATTTGTGTGTGTTCAAATATTTATACTTGACTGGCAGGTAAGTAAATTTGAACTAAACAGGATGAAGTGCCGCAGTGCAACAGGATGAAGAACTCCGCTGGAA
>NC_092860.1:75727548-75741366 GCF_032062135.1 Pyxicephalus adspersus
TATCTATATATATATATATATATATATATATATATATAGAGAGAGAGAGAGAGAGAGAGAGAGAGAGAAATAAATATATATATATATATATATACACACACACACACACATACACTCATATACACAATACAGTATGTATTGAGCGAACGTTCGTTCATCGCGCATGATGGTCAACGATCGTCGTCCAATCCGATCCGCCGGTCCGGTCGTTCATTTCCAACGACTATCCTCGTTCGTCTGCGTCGTTGGTTACTTTTTTTGCGAACGATTTTTGGCCAATCGGTCGTTCGTTGTTCGTTCGTCGTTCATTTCCAACGATAAAAATTGGAAGTGTGTACGCACCTTAAGTCAGTGAATCTAGCATTTGTTGGGTGGAGAATCAATTACTGCAATTAAAACACATGGTCCTGGAAGATTCTCCGCCAGGCAATGTCAGACCCAAAAGTGAATACAAAAGCATGCAGCATTCACCTTGCTTTTAGGTGTAAAGCCCATAAGCACAAGCACTGACACAGGAGCATGCAGACGCCATGTGCCTTTATGTCATTACACTCACTATGTGTTTTAAACCAAGTCAGGTACAATTGTCAGAAACCTCCCAAATCAGAACTATGGAAGTATTGTTCACTTGTTATTATGTACTGACCTGGAAAAAGAATATGCACATGCTTGCTTTAAGTCAGCGGTCGCCAATTGGTGGTCTGTGAGAAGATTGTGGGGGTCCGTGGCTATGGTTGGTGGACCCCGCCAGGGGGACGCACCAGCCAGAGCCACGAACTATGTCCCCGTGCAATTCCCTGGCCCAGGGAAGTGGGTAGGCTGTGTTACACAACATAACCCGCCCACTCTCCCACCCCAGAGTGGGTGGGGTCATGGTGTTATTATGTTACTATGGGGGAGGTTCCTCACCTTTGATTGACAACCGGCTCCCCGCACGTGCACAGTCAGGAGCGGGTAATTTTAGTGGTCCACAGTACCAAAAAGGTTGTCGAACGCTGCTCTAAATCAGTGTTTAGGTCAAATGATAAACTTTTATAACACATCAACAACAGGAACTCTCATCTTTCTGTTCCAATATGATTATGCTTCCTTTAAATGGCAATCCAAAGCTTTTATAAGCTGTAACATTTGAGAGAAAGGTCTTTTTACACTTGCAAACTACATAGTAAGCCATTCCCAGGAGCACAGAAAACTGCTGCTATTCACCCAGGAGCAGCTTCTTGGGTAGGCATTTATGGTACAAAAGGCAGCCAGGTGTTAAAGGGAACCAGGTACAAAAGGTAGCCTGGTATAAATGCGCAAATGTCATGTATGAAAGAAAGCCAGTTGCAGAAAACAGCCAGGTACAAATGGCAGCCAGAGTACAGATGTAGGTTCAGGGGAGATAAAAGGAAGCCAGGTGCAGAAGACATAGGCTATATATTATAGACTGTTCCCCCACCCTAGGGTGTGGGGGCAGACATCTAGAGGACCCCTTTCCAATTCCAAATAAGCTCCCCACCCCCACAACAGCAGCTTCATTGTGGGGAAAAGACCATCTCCCCAATGATTGCACTGGCCACTGTTGGGAACTGTTGGGAGTTCTGCTTTTGTTTTGTAATTTGTTTACCCCAACATCTATATTATAATAATTGATATGTACGTGCTTTAATATTCTTTATGTTGTATACTTATTTCCTCTGAATAGGTAAATAAAATAAAAAAAATGACAGGTGGACCTTATGTCATGGCGGAGGGGGAGGAATAAAATACAAATAAAATTTATATCTGAACATACCAGGTATGCCTGGCAAGAAAAAATAAAATGTACCTAATCCCTCCACCTGCACCTGCCATTTGTACCTGGCTGTTTGGTACCAGGCTTCCTTTTGTACCTGGATCCCTTTCTTTCCCCAACCCGAAGCAAGCTTTTATAGGCATTTGTGCAGAGTAGGCTTCAAGGAGCATTTAAAGCCATGTTTTCAGAAGCAGATGTGAACAGGTCCTAAAACATCTTTACAGAGGCTTTGTGCAAAAAATAAAGTTAATTAGATATCTATGTTTTTTAGCAGCTTGAGCAAAAATTTGAAAATTAAAATATCACTGAATTAGTCATTGTCAGGTCTACACTAAAAGAAATTGGATAAGCTGCTATAGGCAACATATACACTTTTTATTCTTGTGTATATCTTTATAAAAATGTTACAAACCTTCTGCCTTATATTACTACATATAGAGATATTTTAGCAATGATTCAGTGATGAAGAAATAAAACAGGAAGATTGCTGGCTGATAACCATAACCGTTTTTTTTTTTTTAAGTTTAATTGGCTACTATTGTTTGTTACCTGTTTCCTCCTTTACCATCTCATCAGCAATAAAATGATAACATTAAATACAAAGTTTCTAGTTTCATAACATACTCTTTCAGACATGGTGACATTAGACATGGGTCTTTTTTCTTTTTTCTTTTTTCTGTGCATTATTGTGTACTGGACATATGTTCCTGAAAATATCAATGCATCCTGCCTCGTGCAGTCTGCCTTAGGTACTGCCGAGGCTCTGTGATTAAATGGGCTGAAATTCAATGAATTTAAGGGGCGACCCAGGGTGAGAAGGGCTAGATGATATTGGATGTGCATTAGCCAGGAAATAAGGAAAGCGCTATCTGAACTGCTGCAGTTTATAATACAAGAAGTTGACTGTTTGCAGTTGAGCAGAAGTTGAGCAGAAAGGAGCCTGGACAACTCTGTAAAAAAGGTAAGTTAGGAGCTCAGCTATAAATATTTCTCCCTGGAAAGAAGTTTTTTTTTTTCTGTGCAAAGAAAAATCATAATGAAAAGAAGAATACATGCATCCTCACAATAGTATTGTATAGGCTTTCCTGGGAGTTTTAGGTTTTTTAAAGAATGTTTTACTGTGATTTACAGACAATTGAAAAAACAAAACAAAGGCCAAACAGTGGCTGAATTATTGGGCATCCCAGGAACCCGACTTCAGAAAAGTCCTATCTAATGCATTGGCGTATGCCACAATAGCAATCCCATCAATGGCAGCAAGTCACTAGCAACAGGTGTCCTCTAAAACATAACAATGTCATCTGTTGATGCAGCATCTCTTCCTTGCTGGCAGGCCAGAAAGGTGTAAATCTTCCACACTAGCAAATCAGATTCTGCAGCATTTTGTCAAATGATGCAATATGCAATGCAGTGTTCAACTCAGAAAGTTTTTTAAGCTGGGTCAGTAACTAATCAGTAACCACCCAAACACAGCCGAGAGGCTCCTGAAAAGTGCCGGGTGGTGCACCCAGCTAAAAGGTGCTGGGGAGAACACTGCAATGGTTTTAAAGCAGGTAAATGCTCCCATTAGTGATTCTGTTGCTGGTGACAGGATCATTAGTGTAGCAAAGCCCTTAGTCTAGAAAAAGCCCTTCCACTTACATTTAGTAGAAAGTTGAAATGAATACCTTTTTTACTGCTCCTTCTCCCACAAGTTCTAACTCACGGACCTCCTTTTTGAGAGCCTTACAAGTCAGCCAGGCAGAGCAGTTCTTCATTGGTCCAATATTAAAGTAGCCTTGAGGACAGACATTGGGATCCCCATGACTGAATCCAGGTGACGCACGTGCTCTAGGTATACATAGAACATTAAGTTAATGAACATTACAGTAAAGATAAGTAGGAGCAGGAGAAGAAGAAGACAATTCCAGCTGCTGGTCTTTCTACCAACTTGATGTTTTCTATCCACTTTGCTCTACAATCAAAAGCATCCTATATAACAGAGAAAGTCTGAGTTACAGGTCAGAGTTGGAAATTTACAAACCACAAAAGAGACAATTTTAAGAATTCCAAAACAGTGCAATATCTAAAGCTGACTTCCAAATTCATAAAAAGCTTTCTCTTGCATATGTCCACACTACAGGGGTTAAAGCAGACCTAAACTGAGAAAATAAAACACCAGGACTTGGTACTGTTTGACAAGAGAAATGCTACCAATGTCTCCTTTGTTGAATATCTAACTTCCTGGCTTCTGGTGGCTTATAGTTTAAAAACTATATTTGCCAAAAATATATTTTCTTTAACACAAAAAAGCAGAGAAAAAACTGAGGCATTCCACACAAATCATCAAAAATGACCTGACCAAAATTTTCCTGATACTCCTCCTGACAGCATGCACACATGGGTAGGCTCTCTACGGGACCACCTTACCAAAGATATAAAAGTACCCTCCCTCTGCCCTGCAGGTGTTCTTTTTCTGTCCTCGCTCCAGGACCATGCATTTTTTCCCTACTTCTCCCCACTGGTTTAGCCTCTCCAAAGGGAAGTAAATCCATCAAGTTTTGGGGTTCACAACAGTCATATGGCAGTAGTAGAGATGAGTTTGAAGGAAAGAATGTCTTTGCTTTCTGTTTATCTCTGGAAAGTGCCCTCTGAGCAATAAATATTAGGCATTATAATTTGGTAGAATTTTGTTGTAACATTTGTGTACCTACAATATGGCTTAGTGCACTGTTGTTCTGCTTGATGGTGTTTATTTTTACCAGGATTCTGATATTCTATAATTATACATACCTGTTTATCATGCTATGGTATTTTGTGGGGAAAACCTTGGAGGGTTTTTCTTGGTTACTTGTACATTTATAAAATCATTAGAAGGTAATGAGTGCAGTTGCTATCATAATGCTGGTAATCCTCAAACAGCAGGGTGTATTTTGCTGTAGTGGCAGCCTTTGTTAGGTGACCATCACCATCCTGTATTCAGCAGGCGCTATTTTGAAATTTTTTTCTGTTTTCTACTTCTTTGTAGCTTGCTATGCTGACTGTTGTGTTGTGGGATAACAGCCATCCAAGAAAGCATATCAGGAAGTCAGAGCATGCTTCTCTCCAGCTCAGTCTACCGAGCCTCTAATAGAGGGTGTGTAACAAAGGTATGTCTCTATGTAGGCCAGTGTCAAAGGGTGCTAAGGCTTCCTTAAAGCAGTGTGCAATTTGGCAATACAACCAGGCATTTATCCCACACCAGATAATGTTTTGACTATTTGTAAAGGTGATATTATTTCCACTGGCAGCAATGCAACCAGGCATTTATCCCACTGACCATTACACTTACCAGCAATGTGCAATCCGTGCCTCTCAGGTCAGCTTACTCTGACACCAATTATTGTTTTGGATATTTGTAAAGGTGACATTCTTCCCACTGGCAGCAATGCAACCAGGCATTTATCCCACTGACCATCACACAAGTGTACAGTGATGTGTGGATTGTGGCAATGGTTCCTTAAAACCCAAAAGTTGTTTCAGGTGCTTTCCCCATCTTAAAATGTTTAGAAAGGTGGATTAGGCCATCAAGCAAAGAGAAATCTCCTGCCCATTTTTGGTCAGTTCGCAGATCACTGTGCCATTGAAGCATGCTGGGTGTGTGGCACAAAGGCCTTGCCCTTCAAACTTATCTGTGCATCTTGCTTTAAAGAAGCAAATAATGAGGAGGCACAACCAAGCCAGGCATTATGTCTACGCCAGATATTTCCCCGCCTGCCTCTCAAGTACTATCTCTTCAGCAAAGAGATAAAAGCCCTGGGAAAGAGCATCTCAGAAAGACAAGACACCTGGCTTCTCCTAGTCCTATTCGTCCATCCTCTGAAAGAGGACCAGGGGCAAGAGAAAGTTCACCCTGTGAAATTACTATTACTAATAGAAACAGGTCACTCTCTTTCCAGAAGCAAATCAGTGGAACACCCAGAAGGTGAATCATGTTGGGCATGTGGGGCAAGAACATTACCATCTAAGCGTGTGTGTGCTATATGCTATAATGAAGCAGGCCGAGATACAGTAAAAAGTAAATCAAGGCTAATAAGTTATATCCCACATTTTAGAAGGAAAGTTCAATTATTTTCAATTTAGGATCCTCTGGGTCACTGTCTGGATGGAGACTTGAAGCGAATCTACACCACAACAGGTGAAATGGAACCTAAAAATCAGTAAATGGAACCTAAAATCCTAGGTTCTGTAGTCAGATAGTCTAAAAAGAGCCTAAGGAAAACCTTTTGATGGTGTAACCCATCCAGACATAGAAGATACAAACAAGATTGTCCAGGTTTCTGGCATTTGGAAAAACATGCGAACACCGTGTATGATTTCAGTCAGATAACAAGGTTACCGGATAGAGTTTTTGTCAGGCTCACTAAGATTCTGGTACGTTCAGACAACGGTTCCAAGCAATTTATAGAAGTGCAATGTGCTTCTATCGTATGTGCAAGGAATGGGACAAGCAGTGGTGCTGCTTTCAATAGGAGAGCAAGAATGAGGATTTTACTCCAAACTTTTCATAGTAAGGAGATCTCTGATGGCTTTAGGTCAATTCTGGTCCTGAAATATTTGAATCCCTTTCACACTAGCTGGTTTTGTATGATAATTTTGCAGATGACCTTGTCCGTCATTTGTCTGGCTTATTGGATGATTTCAATAGATCTAGCAGAAGCTCACAGGCCTGCTTCAATTGTGGAATGCCACCAGACATTCTTCCTGTCTGCTACGTTTCAAACCCCTCCAGTTCACCTGTCTACCCTTCAGTCTTTCCACTGCTCCAAAGATGTTTAATAAAACATTTGTCACAGTGATAACCTTGCTGTGGTTTAGGGAGTCAGCCTATGTCACTATTTGAATGACGTCCTTTGCTGACAATATCCAAAACCAAATGGAGTCACAAGAAGACAATTCTGCAAACCAGAAGAGTCAGTTAGGGCCTATGCAGGGAATAGAAATTTGAGGATAATATTTACGATGAAATCTAAAACACTTTTACCACCCTACAAAATGGCACTAATGATGGGACAGCCTCAGTGTTTTAGAGGGGTAGACACTGCCAGCGAAGGAATTATTATTATTTTGTTATAATTATGCAGGTCAGATCTTCTACATTACCAGAAAAAGTGGAACAAAGAGTGTCTATTTCCATCAAGTCAGTTTTTCAAGTCGATAGACCTGCTTGCATCTCCAGTTATGTCCAAGTGCCAGCAAATACTGGCTGTGACCTTGGCACGAGAAAATTTATTTTTTTCCCTGTTTTAGAACCAATAGCAGTAATCTTGAGAGGTCTTCTGAAGAAAAAGCAATGGTAATTACTTCCCATTGGCTGAAATTGGAAAGGTGTTAACTCTAATTATGATGGCTACTCCTTTTATTCCTTCTTTCCAGGACTAACTTTTCCATGGCCGTTGGCAGCATTGTATCCCTGACTGCCCAGAACTGAATGCCAACTTGCTGGAAGTCAAAGGCCCCTAGCATCTGGTTATTCTCTGTGGTGGCAGTTATGCTCAAAGATTACAAATATCTATAAAAACAAAATATAGAAAGTTTTTATTTGTATAGCAAAGATCAAGGGTGTTCTTCGTTAACCCATCACCAGCACAGGCTCCAGAATGTTCTGCATTCAGTTTCGGACGATGAGCTCAGGGTCAACTTGTTTAGGTGCAAGTGTCAGCCCCACAACCACCAAGTGAGTGGAACGTCTTTTGTGGTGACAGTTCTTCAAAAAATTTGTGAAATTAAAAGCCTTCAGTAAAGTAATTCTTTTTAGCATAGGACATGCCTCTGGTCCTACAAGTTTTCAGGGAACTTCCCGTACATCCAGTCTAGGTCTGCTCAATAAGAAAATGGACTTGAAAGATTAGTTTTTTGACTTACTCTGACTATGACAAGCAAGGTTTCAGAACTTTGCGCCCTCTTGGAAAGGAGCCAGATTGCACCTATCTTCCTAAAATGTATATGCATTTATCATTGAATGTCTTTTTTAAGGTGTATCCTGGGTATTACTCCAACTGAGAAGTAATTCCTCAGCATGGGGACACTCATTTTCTGAAGGTTCCCATGAAAATGAGGAAAATTTTCTCAATTTACCTACAGAGAAACAATGATTTTGTTTGTTGATGAGATGTGGAAGTTCTAGTCCAGTGGTTGCCAACCTTTTCGGTCCCGAGGACTACTAAAATCAGTGGCTCCTGACCGCGCATATGCGGGGAGCCGGGTGTCACTGAAATGGAGAGTAACCTCCCCCATAGTGATGTCATGATTACATAACCCTGCCCACTTCCCTATCATAGTTCTGAGCCTGCAATGGGAGATTGAACGGGTTGTGTCCAGGAACACTGCCTGTCCACTTCCCTGAGCCTAGGAACTGTATGGGGGACTTAGTCCGCCACTCTGGCCGGTGTGCCCCGCCAGCAGGGTTCTTCTCCTACCCTGCTTGGGGGTGCACTGACCAGAGCCGTGAACCCCCAAAATTTTCTTGCGGACTACCGGTTGGCGACCGCTGTTGTGGTCAAGCCTCTCCAACAGTCCCTTATGGAGCACAGCAGTATCTTTGACAGATTTTGCATCCTAGGGTTTTTAATACCATGTGGTATGCTTACATCAGGAGGGCTTGATTCTGATGCAGGAAGTTAAGAGATATTCAACTAGGGAAGGGGCAACCTTATGGACATCATTTACAGAAGTATCTACTGAAGTGATCTGTAATTAACCAGTTGGGAAGTATTCCAACATTTGTTTAGCTTTATAGGTTGGAGCTTCAGCCACCTTGGGGCTTACATTTGGCAGGTGGCTCTTTCTACAGGGTAACTTGGTTTCCGTGGTATTGTTTGTTAGTTTCTTGCCCCCCTTTAAATTATTGCTTGCTACATCCCATGTGTGCATGCTGTCAGGAGGAGTGTCAAGAAAATGAAAAATTGTTTTCAAACTTGCCTGTAATTTTCCTTTCCTGTAAAGTCCTCCTGACAGCACGTTTCCCTCCCTTATCTGTCAAGAGGAGATTACGGGAAAGGAAAATTACAGGTAAGTATGACAACAATTTTCCAACATTGGCACCTTATCAAAATTGCACTAAGTAATTGTATTTTAAGCATGTGATGCTCCTTTATTTTGTAATTCAATTCACCTGTAGAAATTAACAGGTACTGGGAATATGGAAATTCCCACCTGCAACCAGTAAACTGGAGAAATGTTGACTCCTTATTGTTTTTGGTTGTCTGTCTGTAACACGCTGAGCATGGAGAAAAGAAAAAAGACCAAATAATTGTCTGAGGATTTGAGAGCCAAAATTCTAGGAAAGCATGGACAATCCCAAGGCTACAAGTACATCTCCAGAATTCTTAATGTTTCTGTGCCTACAGTGTGCGCAACATTGTAAAGAATTTACAGCTCATGGCACCATAACTAATCTCTCTTGATGAAGACAAAAGACATCTTTATTGAGGATATGTTACAACAAAGAATTGTTCAAATGGTGGATAAAGAACCTCAATCAACTTCCAAACAAATTTAGGACACAGGGTACAACAGTGTCTGCTTGTACTATCTATCACCATCTGAATGAAAAGGGACGCTATAGTAGGAGACTCAGAAGGACCCCATTGCTGATGCAGAAACATAAACAAGACATATTGGAGTTTTGCTAAAACTCACCTGTGGAAGTCACAATCCATATGGCAGAATGTCCCCTGGACAGATGAAATAAAATACAGCTCTTCAGTAACGCACATCATTGGGCTGTTTACAGAAAACAAAAATAAACCTTTAAACAAAAGAACATGAAACCTACAGTCAAACATGGATCTAAAAACAGCAGTTGGGAGAAGGAGATGTAAAAGACTGATTGTTACAGAAAGTGATTAACATCAGTTTTTCCTTCCAAAGGGTGTGCTACCAGTTATTAAGTGGAGGAAGCTAATAATTTTGTCCAGGCCATTTGGGAAATTTTGTGTGGAATGTCTCAGATTTTTTTTTTTCTCTGCTTTATGTTTAGAAATAAACATGACAATACCAAATAATTTGTAATTGCAACAATTTTCTGGAAGAAGTGCCTCATTTTCTGACATACATGCAATGGTGCTGATATTTTGGGCCATGATTGCAGCTTATAGCTGGGATGTGTCGGAACAATGTAACTCCTGGGGCTATACACTTTTGCTCCCATTCTTTTTGGGGAAACCACATTTCTGAGGAACTTTAATGAATAGGAGAGGGGTGCACATGGTTGCTGTCGTCCTATCATCCAAGTAGGTCCAGAGCCCAATGAAGGGTCTGGTTTTAATAGAGGGTTTTTTTTTCTGGATGCCACAACCTCACCACCAGTCCGAACATAGCCATTTTTTTTTTTTACTAAACTTGTTTGTTACATTCTACACAATCCTGTATACAAAGTAAATAGGTTTCTTTGGCAAGGTGATACACTGATAACATTTGTTGGATAACTGTACCAATGTCACTTCACAGGTGGAACCAGGCAAGGTCATACCTGTCCATTTTGGTGTCCTAAGGAAAACACACTTGGTGATGACCCCATTAAAACCAGACATCTGCAGATAGCAAATAGGGGGACAATCATGTGCCCCTTTCCTATCCATTAAAAGTACTCTGAAATCTGACTTTCCAAAAAAGAGACCAAAAAGTGTGTATCACCCCTCCCCTTATAATAAACAGCCTGTGCCCTGTTTCCAGCGGTGGTAAGGCCCATCGATGGGGAGGAGGGTCTCATCCTTGTAATTTGGGGGATTTGGAAGCCCCCTTTATTAAGGGGACTAATAAGTTATAAAAAGAATTCCACTCTTCTAGGATTTTCCAGCCTCCTAGGGAAAGAAAAACCTTGCAAAAGCTTGAAGGGCTTATAAGACCCAGCCGGGGAGCCAGGTGAATGGGACACAATGTTAACATTCTCACAATCACAGATCTATATATTATGTATATACAGCTGTCATGGCACCAATCCATTCTTCCATAAAATTAAAGCATCAATTCAATCATTTTTGTTGTGTTGTGGAATCGTATAAACAAAACATAACAGGAACCACTGAAATCTATTAATATTATTATTATTATTATTATTATTAATAAACAGGATTTATATAGCGCCAACATATTACGCAGCAATGTACAATAAATAGGGGTTGCAAATGACAGATACAGTGTGACACAGGAGGAGGAGAGGACCCTGCCCTGAAGAGCTTACAATCTAGGAGGTGGAAATCTATATTTATAGATAACATTTACACACGAGTGATCCAAGATTCACACATAAATTCAACTGGAAAAACAGCCGAATCGTGTGTGAATATTTATGTGTTTTTGTTAATAAAGACACATAATAATGGTTTGCAGATCACCTGGAATCATTCTTTACCTCCGGCTCAGTACCCTAACAGCCGTGATATGGGACCACACAAAACAAGCCTTGTCCTGAGTTCCATATGCTGGTTCGCACACAATAATATTCATTCGTACATTCCCTGTGTCCTCACTCTCAATGCCCTTCCTGTTGTCACAATAACATCCACCTCTTCTATAAACCAGACATGTGCAGCGCTACCTACTGGTGACTGGAGAAACGTCTTTATTCATACTGCTGCATGAAATCTTTCACACACCGTTCTTTTCATCAATTATTTTAAAATCCAAGAGTGTAGGAAAAGCTCAGTTTAGGATTGGCGAGCAGGAAATGGCAGGGTGGTGGCTGCAGATGTTGGTGGGACAGGCCAAAGATGGGATTGGAACAGTTGGATAAATATATGAATTCTATCTATCTATCTATCTATCTATCTATCTATATATCTATCTATATATCTATCTATCTATCATCTATCCATCTACCGTATCATCTATCTATTTAACAATTCATCACATTTTTTTTGGTTACACTTTGAATGTTTCAGTGTTCATCTTGTAATAATGTGTTTATTATCGCCTTCTGCATAACTAATTTATAGCACAGTTTTCCACCCCTGATGGTTCCAAATCACATATTGTGTTTAACAATATACTTTGAATACAATAATATCTTGTAGATGTCTTTATTCTTATTATGGCTGATGAAGGTGCTAAAGGTACTTACATAGATCCAGAGGAAGCATCAAGCCACTGAAATGGCGGGTTAGCGCTTGTTTCCAATAAAAATCTGAACTCATCCTGGAAAATGCAACCGCTGCAATGCATTTTCCAGTGCAATTATGCCTTTTTTAAAAAACAAAAACAAAGAAGGAGCCCACAGAAAGGGGACACATGGAAGTGGGCTTTTGTGGAGAATGTGGAATGATTTTAAGTGAAAAGTATCAAATAATTGCAAATATGAAATACCATATGTAAATATCGCAGATATACAGGGTCTATATACTCTGCTAAAAGCAAGAGAAGAAAAGGCACAGTTCTGAGCCGTGTATGAGGATCGAGCATCATTTGGATAGAATCTTTTACAGAATATATTTTTTAGAATCATTAGTCTTACACATTAGTAGAACCCCTAATGTATTAACGTGAAGAGTGCTTATTAACGGAACAAGGATTTTTCCTTTTTTAAGTGACAATAACAAGTGACAGAATGAGACTGTCATTTTCTTATACCTTTTCTCTTCATGACCCTGAAAGTTTATTAAATAAATGAAGGGTATAGGATACAAAATCATTAGCCTACCGGGTACACATTTGTAATAGGCATTAGCCTAATATAACATTATATTATATACAAAAGTCTCTCAATAGAACTTGTAATTCCTGAATAATTAATTATTCTTAAATCCTTTTTTATTTAAGCATGAACAATGTTAACGTATTGAATATGGTTTTTACCTCAGACAATCACATTATTAGTTCTACAAGTCAGGAAAAAACTCCAACAGGCCTCTTTCAGAACTCTCTAGCCTGCACATACTGAAGGTGGCCACAGTGACAAGCTTTCATAGTAATTATTAGGTCGGTCTTCAATCATTGCTGAGATATATTTAATTTCTTTCACGCAGGTCCTTTTTCAGTGACAGCAATATTATTCAGAAAAAAAACTTATCTTATTATTCATACTAGCAGTTAGTTTTATTATTAAGTCTTATAAACTTTTATTCGGGCCTTAAAATTTTTTTTTTCTTTGTTTATGTTACCATTATCTATTGAAGTTACTTAGCATGTTTATTGGTGTGCCCATTGCATGGCCCTTTCCTCTTCAGCATAAGGCAACATCAAATATTTTGATGTATTCAATCTGATCCATGGTCCTTGGTGTGTGAATAATAGGCCCAACTCCCTAGCATTAATAACATCCCTTTATCATGATGATTGCAGCACAATGCATTGCGGCTCAAATTCAGTGTTTGAGGGATCATCTGACAATCTGCCTGCCTCCCATGGAGCCAAAAAGAATAACCCGGCTTTCATTAGTCCACAAAATGTTGTGCCATTTCTCTTTTGGCCATTCAATGTGTTCTTTGGCAAACTCTAACTTCTTTAGCATCTGTATTGCTCAATATTGGGACTTTGTGTGAGCTTCCTGTCGATAGCTTAGCTTCACATAGACATCTTCTAATTTTATCTATACTTACTGTAGACCTTCTTTAATTTTCCTGGGACCCGATCATTGGCTGAGTGTTTGCCATTTTGGCCATTCTTCTATATATTTGAATGATAGTTTTCTGTTTTCTTCCACATATGTCAGTTTTTGGTTGCCATTTTAAATTTGAAATAATTTTAGCTGAACAGCCCATCATTTTCTGTACTTCTTTCTATGTTTTCCCCTTTCCAAACACCTTTTTATTCATAGTACACTGCTCTTTTGTACAAGGTCTGGAACAACCCATTTTTCAGAGAGAAATGCACTATAAACAGCATGTACAACATTTTCTGCCCTTAAATAAGGGCTGTAATTGACATCTGTTTTTTCACAGAATGAATGACCTCTCTGATCATAACCTTATCACCTTCAACCTATCAAACCATTGCCCTCCCTTGCCCCATCCCAGACTTGGTCAATGGCAATGGCAGAGAGATATCCGTAACCTTGACCACAACCTTTTCTCAAACTGCCTTGC
>NC_092860.1:75743577-75765672 GCF_032062135.1 Pyxicephalus adspersus
TCCCTATTTAATGTACAGCGCTGCGTAATATGTTGGCGCTATATAAATCCTGTTTAATAATAATAATAATAATAATAATAATAATTAATTTAACTTCACACTGCTATTTTTTTGAACAGCCTAATATTGCCTTTTCTTCACTTCCTGAAAATTAATGATTATACTTTGATACATTTTCATCATGTTTTCATTTGTAATAGAATGTGCAGAGTTTTCTCAAAAACTTTCACTACATACCCCTCCATGCATACTAGGCCAAACACCCCCCCAGTTTGACACTGCACCCAATTAAAGCCATTTCTCCAGCAAATAATGAACCCTGCACCCAAGTTTTAACTACACACCACAAATAGTCAAAATACCATGCAACCGTATAAAAAGAGAGCTATTTGGCCAGGAATTCAGCAACATGGCATTTGGTCAGAATGTCAAATGTAGGGAAAAGATGGGAGGGGTCAAAAACCTACAATATGCCCACAAACTTCAAAACACCAGTCACTGGACAAAAAGTGGAAACAGGATCACAGATTGAAATTCGTGTGAGTGTCTAATATTGTTGCATTGAGGGTCTAAACAATTATGTGACCGCTTGTACACTTTTAGACTCCCCTTGTAGAGAGCATTTAAAATGAAATTTTCCCCTTGTAGAAAGCATTTATAAAATTTAAAAGTGAAGCATAGAGTTTATTTCAGAACCATTTTATTTTATTAGACATTCTACAAAAATAAGTCAATCATTACTATAACACAAGTACAAATCCTGAACATGGTACTACCAAGCACAAGAGTGAAGAGATACAGGTTTATAGGAGAAGAAAAGCTATTTTGTCATGTGGTAAGAAACTCTGAAGTTCCTCCAGATACAGGCAGTGTAAATTGTTTTCTGTCACCATTCAGGCTATAGACAGTAATTTCTTGCTGCGGATGTTTGAAGGCTAGCCACCAAGATTCTTTTTTTGAAGAAAAGCAAAGAATATAGATTTGGTTGATTGAAAGCCAAGCCACTTTTGAAAACAGACACAATGTTGTAGAGGTAAAGGGGGTGTTAAAAAAAAAGTGTAAGGTTATTACACAATACCAGCTGGACCAGAGGAATGGGATGGATCACAGCTTCTGACGCCATTTCTAAGAATGCTGACAATGTTGTACAGTAAACATGAAAAAAGTGAAAAATGCAGAATGCCAAATTAGACTATGGGAATGGGGTGGGTCATGCCTTTTGACCTCAAACCATCAAGTCTGACCCAAGAGCAGAGAGAGTTCTCATGCCAACCTGGCCATGAGTATTTACCTTCAAGAAGTTCTGGTACCCGTACTCTTTCCACCTACCCCTCAAGTCCTGTTTAGGAATCATCTCTTCTACCACTCCCAGGGGGAAAGAAACCACAATCAGATCCATTCTTCCATCCTTACCATGTCCTTTGACTGTGCCGCTTACTTTGGTTGCCCAACTGCCCCAGAGCAGAGGGCACAGAGACTGAAGCAAATCTTAGCTTCGGCGTTCACTTAGAACCGGGCCCTAGTCCCACCATCCAGCAAGTGCTGAAATACAACCCTGTTTCCGTGACCTCTGTTTTCAGTACGTACCCAGATATTATCGATGGTATAGATGCCATGAGGGCATAGCTCAAGTGTAGAGGTACAGAACAGCCCTTCAACCTTTTCAGCAGCCCAGTTGTCCACAGTTCAAACGTTACCTTGTCTCCAACCGCAAATCCTTTACTACCAGAGTATGAAGCCTTACTCACAGACTGTGTTGTAGCTCAGGAATTCTACAGACCTCCCAATAGGGTAAAGAACTTCAAAGCCCAGTCCTGCCATCCATCCTACAGGGAGAGCTCCGTGACCGGCGACCTGTGCGGGGAAGCAATGCATGAAGGGGACCAAATGCATAAATGAATGTATAGATTGTTATATGATAAATAATGATATATATATAATATATATATTTATATATATATATATACCAAAGGCTTTGGGCTTTAGCCTTTCCCAATTTTTTACAATCAAGTGAAAAGAAACTGAAAAAAAATCACACTTACCTTTAATTCTGCAGATCCCTCAATCGCACTGGACCTTTCCAAGATCGGGTCCTGCATCCTCCTGGAATTCTTCTTCATTCTGGCATGAAAAAAGCACCAGACATGGCCATCTTCAGTTTTCTTACACCTTAGAAGCGGGTGTAGCCTGCTGTAAAAGGAGAAAAAAAGAGAGCCAATCTCACTCACATGCATGCGCATATATTACATTTAAAAAAGAAAAAATATATTTTTACTTTATAATAAAAATTAAGTAGAGTGCCCTTTTATGTAAAATAACAACTTTGAGTTCAGGTCTGCTTTAAAGCTAAAAAGCCAACTTTATACACTTTTCCTCAGAAATAATGTCCTCTTTAACCAGAAAAATGTTTCAAGTAGTCTATATTGCAGGTTTAATACAATTTATAAATATCTATAAAACTCTCTTTTTTCAGATAACAAAGCATGACAGGAGTTGTAGAGCACAACGTGATAACCTAGAACTCAAAGACCGGTCAGAACTGAAGTAGAGTACCTACGGCATGCCACACATTTCTGAAGTAGGGGTAGTTCCAGTATAAGTGTAGAGTAGTTTCTTCTACACAGCAGCCCCCTCTCTGACAAGTTAGGGTATTCACTGGTTTGACAAAAGTTGCATGTTCACATTTTCCCAGATTTGTCTTGATCTTTCCAGAGTAAAGTTGCATGCTCCTGTTAGCGCCTCCTTTGTACTAATTTCAGCTCTTATATTTTTTAAACCTTTGGACAAACCTAGTGATTTCTAACATCATCCTACCTATTCACCAAGAAAACTTCTGACATCAGTAACATTTCCCCTTATACCTTTGGACAATCTTAATGCGAATAACACCCCCTGATCAACTGAGAGAACACCTTGTAGGAATAACACATCTCCCTTATTACCCAGCAAACCTCCCCTTCCAACATAAGTAACATCTCCTTTAACACCCAGGCCAACCCCATGATCTCTAATACCACTTTATCAACCAGAACAACCCCTGACATGAGTAAAACTGTCCCCCTCAAACCTCTGTTATCCCTAACACCCCCAACACTATCACCTTGAACAACCTGCAACATGAGTAACACCCCTATTATTAAAAACTTGTGATCTTTAGGCAACCCCTGTATTTACTGACAAACCCCTTATTAATTAGGACATTCCACTTGATCTCTATTACCTTACCTTATTACCTGAGACAACCTCTAACATGAGTAACACCCCACATTTACACACAGCATCCCTTACCATCATTGACATCCTCCCTATCACCAAGAACATTATCATTAACAGCCCCCCCCCCCCCCCCCATCCATCATCATTGTGATTGAGGTTTTGGTGTGCTTGTACCATAGGTTTGTGATGAATCTTGTGAGTTTGCCAGGACGGTATTTTGCATTCCTGGCAAATTTGTGTGCAGTTTCCCCAATTAGAATTTTTTAAACACAATGCACTTCATCACTTCTATAGCCAGCAGACTTAGACCAAATGGTAAAATATTTTAAAATTTATGATACAATGCCATGTGGCTTGTGGTTTTACAAAAAAAGCTATTGGTTGAGGTAGAAAATATGTCTTTATGTGCCTAAGCAGAGTTTTATGTGTAGGTGATGGTTGTCTAATATTTTATAATGTTCCATTGCTTGCAATGATCTGTACCTTATTTGAAACCAAATCTTTCTGACCAGATTTCTCTTTCTTGTTTGTCCCTAGGGACAGCAGTGAGGGTGTGAACCTGTCCTTTCTTGTCCCTTAATGTCTGATGTATGTCCCCCTAATGAAAATCTACTATTTCCTTCCAAAAATATTACCTTGCAATAAGTCTTTCATTCATCATCTAGATGTTCTAGATAAAATCAGCTTTTTTTGCGGATGACATTTTTTTGGTCTAATTCAACAGTACAACTACAGCCAGTAATGAAACTGCTACCAAATTTTGTAAACTAATGTTCCTTGGCCAGGATATCCCTAGAGCAAACTTGGTCAACAGACTGCGGAATATGAGTACAAAAAGAATTTATCATTTATTTGGAAATTTGCATTACTAAAAAAAAAACTACGGAGTTATATGTGATGAATTATAGTCCTTTTCTTCAGAAGAATCTTGGGAGTTGGATAAATGCAAAGATTTACGGTTTTCTTTGTTAGGAAGATGGCATTAATGTCAAAATGATAAGTTTCGCTTGATTATTGTACCCTATGCAAACGCTACCTTTATTGCTTAGACATACTGATATACAAAGATTTGAAAAAGGGTTTGCTATATGTATCTGGCATAAGGGGAAAACTAGAATCTGCATGCAGAAACAACAGTTCAGTAAACAACATACAGGAGTGAATCTCCCAAACATAGTCTATGCAGGTATATTAGGGACTGGATGAGACAAACCATTAATATATACAGTTATATACAGTTTGATTAATATACATTTCGAAAATTGGAGGAAGGCTTGGTACACCCTTGGTCCTTAAGGGGTCTGTTTTATGGACCTTTTCAGAAGTTATCATCACACATAACACATAACATAATCATCACACATAACTTAGTCCTACCTGATACTGGTATCGCTTGACGTGAGGTTAATAAATTAATGAGTTGTTCTGGTACAATATCACCAAGAATGCCAATCAGATCGTCTCCAATATTCCCACAGGGGTTGGAGTCTGTACACTTCCAACCCTGGGAAAATAAGGGTATAGTGACCTTGGCGAATTTGCTAGACACAAGAGGAATATTAATGTCCTTTTCAGAGTTATGGGCAAAGTGATTACTATGTACACACTCTTTGCAATATATGCAAATAAGGAATACTATTCACACCACCCTGGCTCCACTTCAAACACCGTAAGTCTCTTCCTTGGATCCAGGGGATTTTGAAATCAGTAATCACTCCTGAGATCCCCCTAAGCTATGTACACACATCCAATGGTTCTCGCCCGATAATCAGCTCGTAGCCAATATTGTACGAGAATTTGGCGTGTTTAGTAGGAACAATGTAAGTATTCAGCCCATTTTGTAACAAACTTTAATGAAGCTCTGTTGCCTGAGGCCAATAATAATGGATAAATAAATTAAATCGAGTGCTTAGATTTAGACGTGCCTAAAATTTGTACTAAAATGGGATGTATAGACAACATAGGCGCAGTGCCCATCTGTGTAGAAAAGGCTGATTTCACCTAAAAATAATACAGAAAGTGATGGGAAGGAAGGGCAAACTTGAGACGGAAAATGCCAAAAGACATTAAATGATTAGTGTCATCCAATAAATCGTCCAAATTCACTATACCATGCCTCTCCCAGAATTTGTACGCCTCTCCCACTTTATACTGTGTGCCCTGTGGAAAACTAGGCGTAGATTGTAAAGGTGTCCTGATAGTAAAGCTCTGTGGACAATGGCATAACTTTTTCATTTCTCGCCAGGCTAATAAAATGTTTCGCAAGAGCAAATTAGTACGTATGGCACCTGGTATACTGGCATATGGTGTATTAGGCAAACCAAGTAACGACCAGGGCCACACTAAAAGTGATTCTAACTTACCCACTGCATAGAAAGAAGTGTTATGCCACCAATCTTTCACATATCTTAATAAACACGCTAGGTTATACATGCGTATATCCAGAAAGTTTGTCCCAAGATTTTGCTTGGACTGAGTAAGTTTGGTTCTAGCAATTCGGAGAGTCTTACCTTGCCACAAAAAAAGCAATAAATGCAGTATGTAATTTCTGGACATGGCGAAGCAAAAATGGCATTGTTTGCATAGGGTACAGAAGACGTGCAAAACTGATCATTTTTATTAAGTGTCATCTTCTCATAAGAGATGAAGGTAGAGATTTCCATCTGTTGAGTTCTGACAAAATCTCGTTGATAATAGGATATAGTTTAATTTACTCATATCTGGGACATGTCTAGTAACTTGAACTCCCAAATAAGTAAAAACATGTTTGACTAACTACAAACCCATATTCTGAACCACTGTCAATAACCCTAAAGACGGCAACAGTTGTAAGCATACCAATTCACTTTTATTAAAATTGATGCAAAATCCAGTAAATTAACCAAGCAACTGAATATGTTGCAAAACCAACGGCAGATCATTTTCAGGGTTTTCTAAAAACAGCATTATATCATCTGCAAACATTGCTAGCCTCACCTGTCCATTGTGGATACTGAACCCCTTAAACACGTTGATATCATGAAAAGATCTTGCCATTGGCTCAATAGCCAGATTAAATAGGAGGCGACAGGGGACACCCCTGTAGCGTCCCTCTTCCTAAAGAGATGGGATGTGATAGGACTCCCGCTACCTGCACTTGGGCTGAAGGATTAAAATACATTGCTTTTATGAATTGTGGAAACAAGCCAGTGAAACCAAATGCATGCAAACAACATGCACCCAGGGCCACTCAACACTGTTGACCGCGTTCTCCGTGTCGAGTGCCAATAAAGCACTCGACCAGAGGGGGGCCACACAACCTGTTATACTCCAAAACTGTAATTAATTTTCTCACAATATATAGGCGGTGGATCTGCCCAGTAAAAAAACGGCTTAAGCTGTATTTACCAATTTTGGTAAAAGTGATGCCAGGTGGTCAGCTAGAATTTTTAATAGTAACTTAATATCAACATTTAAAAGCGAGATCGGTCAGTAGGACCCAGGATTCAACAAATCTTTCTGCTTTTTTTGTAACACTCTAATATAAGATAAACAACAAGAAGATAAGTATGAAGACATTGTAAACATGTAAACATTATACAATTTTGTCAATGCAGGAGTAACTTGGTCCACAATAATCTTATAAAATTTGGATGGCAGACCATCCGGTCCAGGTGCTTTGGCATTTGCTGAACGTTTAATCACTGACATAATTTCCTCAGATGTAATGGGAGAATTGAGATGATATTAGTGAGGCAATTTTAATTGATCCAGAAATAATTGTCCCTTTGAGGTTTCACTATCCTTTGATGAGTAGAGAGATTCATAATAAACAGAAAAAGCATGAGCTATATCTTGGGGTAGATGTTTCACAGAATTATTGCCCGAATCCCGAATGCTTGTGACCTGAGGGGGTACTCGAAAACCCTTGGCCAAATTGGAAAGTAAACGGCCTGACTTATTTCCGTATCTGAAGAATTCTGCAGTGCGATAGGCACAAATAGTAAGATTGTACTGATTCAACCAGAAGTCGCAAGCACGTTTAGTTTGGAGCCACCCATCTCTGTCAACCGCTGAAAGAGATTCCTTATATTTCAGATAGGCTTGGCGAGCTTGAATACTTGTTTCCTTATATTTATCAAGGGTTTTTTTCTGTTGAGAAGATACATGAACCATGATCCTGCCCTCAGAACTGCCTTGGCAGTATCCCAGTATAGTTGGAGTGTATCTTTATGAGCAGCATTGTGATATTCAAAGTCTAGCTATCAGTATTTAAGGTATTGTTGAAACTGCTCATCCTTAGCTAGAAAAGATGGAAAACACCAGGTGAAATCAGAATGATGTAAATGGCTTTCAAATAAAGACAATGAGACTGGTGCATGATCTGTAACTAAAATTGGATGAATAGTAGCAGCTTCCATTTTCAATACTAGATCCGCCGTGACCAAAATAGCATCTAAACAGAACATGGTTGAAAGCACTGCAGAGATATGAGTACATTCCCTCTCCAGGGGGTGCACGTGTCTCCACGAATTAACTAGGTTGGCAGCTGAAATAAACATCATTGGACATGGTTGACCCTTGTCTCAGCGGAGGTAGATGTCTGTCCTCCAGTGTACTAGTAGTGGCATTAAAGTCCCCTGCAATCAACATAGGAGCTGAAGGAAGGCCCTGAATAACTAAAAGGAGGTTAGTATAAAACGTTCCATTATCTTGATTAGGACCATACACTGCCACAAGCGTGAAGGCATTAGCTGGAAACTGTAAAGTAAGAGTCCCACCTGCCATCCGAAGGGTCACAGGATTTAGCTGGGACAGTATATTGATTCCTTTTATGTACCAAGATTAAAACGCCTGCTTGTCTACCATGAGAAGGAGCACCCCAAACTTCACCAACCCAACTCTTTCTCATAAAAGGAAATGAGGAGGACTGTAGATGCGTTTCTTGCAGGATCACAAATATCTGCTTGTAGCTTTTTCAAATGCCTCAAAACCATGGTTCGCTTGTTGGGGGAGCATAGCCCTTTAACATTCCACGTGTCAACTTTCATTCAAGGTGGTAAAAATGAAATATAGGATGATAAACAAGAAAGCATTTGCTTTACATGGTGTATTTACCATCACTTTGTTTTCTGGATCAATCTGTGTGTTATTGCCCCAAAGCTCATTGAGATCCAGCAATAGCTCATAATGTGGCATGTTATCCATCAGTCATCATGGTTACGTAATAACAAAGGCTTTGCCAAGCACTATTGGAGCAGTGTTTCCACAAATACAACTTACTCTGGAACTCCTTTTTGTGTTGGACTTGGTTTCTTGAATGAGTTACTGTCTCTCAACACCTTCATTCTTTCAATTCCTTATGGCAATTGCAGAAAACTAATTCCCCATGAAGCTAGATCACTGGAAGGGGACCTTTTGCTTGATCAGACCAGGGTCAAGATCTTACTAGGCCTGCTGTACTGGAGGCATCACTTTTTGTGACTGTCATTGCAGCCATAAGAGAGACCTTGATTATCTTGGGTGCCTACCCAAGAGGTTTCTACCACCTTTCTTTCCAGAGAGGGCAGTTATGTTGCCCATGCTTGGCCTCAGCCTGAAGGTTACACCAACCTTTCATCTAAATGGGAGACTGTGCTCCCCCACATTCTTCCAGTAGATGGTCAATGGACCAGCAAACTTTACATCAGCAGTACTCTCCAAGAATACCTTAACACCTACTGTATGTCATTCAGAACACCTCCTTTTTTCCCTTGGGGACTACCAAAGAATAAGAAGTGCCTCCCAGATCGTCCAAACCATCTGCATAATCAGACAAAATGGTTAGAAATCCTTTTAGGGGTCACTGCTCATTAATAGCATGTCCTTTTCCTGTGCAGAGGCTATTATAGTGTCATTGGACACCTACTGTTAGGTGGCAACCTAGTCTCCTACTAAAATGTACATTACTGTATTGAACTGGCAGCCTTAACTGTTGGGAAAAAGCACAATATGTCTGCACAGGGGACCCACCAACACTCTTTTAATCACTATATCGGGGCTTTCTGCAGCCAATTAGTATCCAGATTCTGTATGAAGGAGTATGTTATGAATGTATTTATGACCAAGCAGCCAAAAACTATGCCCAGGAACAGACACATGATTGAGAGTGTGATGTTTAAATTACCTTTATTACAGAATACATTGAATTTAGTTTCAGCTGCAGAGCAGGAAGTAGGGATGAGGAAAAGCAAAGGAGGTCCAGGTGGGCCTTGCAGAGATAATCACTTTGTCCCACATATACAAGGTGACAAGGTCTCTTTGAAGCTGCTACTAAGATAGCAAAAATGTACATTTAAATTTAACTACAGCGTAGTTATACTGCCCAAAGTATATATATTTTTTGACAAAAGGGGTGAAATGCAGTTGAAAAACAGGAGCCATTTTTGCTCTTTTAGTTTATTGTAAGAAAATGGATACATCCTCTTTTGAACAAAGCATTGCAGCATCTACATAAAATATTTAGTATCTTTCAAGTGCATTGGGTAGTAGTTCATGTAAAAGCCAACATAACATGAACATATAAGTGCTTTAGGTTTTTGCTCAAAAGACATTGCAGGTTACCTACAGATGAATTTCTATCAAATAAAACCATCACTTCTAAAAAGCCCACGTTTGTGAATCATACACAATGAAATGATCATATATGTAATAAACTCAACAAAGGACAGGTATACAAGAACTGGTTAACTTACACCAAGTGTCAAGAAAACTTGCACATTAGAACTATTCTGGTTCTATGCCAGCTCTCAGCACTTTGATTCTCTTTGGCTACAAGTAGCAGTGTAAGTGACAATAAAAAGTGACACATTGAGACTGACATTTACTTTATGCCCCTGAAAATCATTAAGGTGATGCCCCAAATTCACGATTTCTAATGTAAGGCTGACCTAAATAGATGTGGTGGAAGTCTGTCTGAAGATGGAATTGTTTGTCAGTGATATAAATTACTGTATAGATCAGCCCCAAGAAAATAGGACCTATAGTCCTATACTGTCAACTTACTTAAAAATACCTTTGACAATATTTTATGTGTTTACTTTATAGTAACTGGTTCTCTTTACACAAGTTAAAGGGTCCACATGAGTATCTGTTTATGAACAAACTAAATCAGTCAGTGTATTATGTGCAGTCATGTGTTAGAAGAATATTAGCCACAGTTCATTTTAATTGTAAAACATGAAAAAATTAGCGCTGGTAATTTTATTGTCCATTTTTATCAGCTTGATTAATTTCTTCCGTCTCTGAATTCTTTGATCCATACTTCATCTGTAGCGAACGTCCAAGATAATGCCAGTATTCTTTCCTAATAGTATCTTTTTCGGTTGCAAGAAGCTCGCAAAGCTGCAAAAAAAAAAAAAAAAAATTCTGGTTTTCGTACTTTCTTACTATATTAAGGTGAAGTACAATTGTGTTATCAAACAGTAAGGTAGCTAATTTTGTTAGTATCCAATAGAAATATAGTGAAAAATATGACATGAAGAAAATTTTGAAAATTATGAGTGGGTAGCACATTCGACCAGACACTATTTGCATGGAATTTATATGTTCACCCTATGTTTCTGTGGGTTTTCTCCCACATCCCAAGAACTGGTAGGGTAATGGGTTTCCCACGACAAAAAATGGCCTTAGAGCATTTAATTGTGAACTCCTCTGGCAGACAGAAACCTGAAAATAGGCTGTAAAGAGCTGTGTAATGTGATGGCACAAATTCTTGATAATAGATATGCAATTCTGCCAGATTTTGGTTTTGTGAATTTCGCTGTAGACTATTTTATGGGATCAGGATCTGAGGTAGATATTGCTGGGAACTCGCCACTGTTCTATGCTGGTGAAGCCTTGCCACACTCCATAAATGAAATCCAGGCTGAGAAAAATATTATGGAAACATCAGATAGTTTGGCTCTAATAATTACAGTTACTTAAGCTAAACAGGCACCTCGATTTGTTCTATTCACTGACATATCACTTTTTATACTGACCACTTATACAAACCTTTATCTTAACACGGAGTATTATAATACACTAGCACAGGGAAAGTGGGATTCCCACCACCCAAAATGGTCTCTGCGGGCATGCAGACACATGGTTTAGGCATAGAAATCTCACTCAGAAATCCAGCTATATATCCAACATGAAATTCAAATGTCAGTTTTCCACTAAATATATTTTTGGCTTTTCTTCATTATGACATTAAACGCTAAGAGTGAAAGCATGTGCTATTATAATCAGCTAAACATACCACATTAAACTAAACCACATTAGACTAAATATACCACATTACAAAAAAATTACCAACCTCTAGTGCTTTCTTTAGAGTATCCTCTGGATTTTTACATTTCTTCTCCAACATGTCATCATACAAGTCCACTAAAAAGGCTATAAGAAATGGAGAGCTGTGTGTTTGCTGTATACTCTGAATTTGCTCAAGAAGGTTTGGGTAGTCCGACATTCCACGGTCTTGTAATATGCTAGGAGGGGGGAAAAAAAATTATATAATAAAATATTTTTAAAATTGACAAACTGAACTTATATGGACTCCAAAAAATATTAAATAAATAAATATATATATATTTTTTTAAAATTAAAAAATATTTATCTTACCCTCGCAGATAGTTCCATGCACTCTCATTGTGTGGAGCAACCTTGATCATCTCTAGAGCATATCTGAATAAAACAGATTTTAAACTGAGAAGTAATAACATATATCATTTAAAAAACGGATAAAAAAAAAAGAGAAGAACATACAGAAAAAAAACTATATAATTTTTATAAAACATGACTAATGTCACATTTAAAAGGGGACCAACAACAAAGTGATGGTCAGCTTGTTATTGTCTGCAAGCGCCATTAATCTCTGATAGATTGATCTCAGGAAAACTAATGAGTGTAATTGATCATTAAAACTTTCCACCAGGTCTCAGATTGAGTTTTGATTTAGAGCTAGGCCTCTCCACCCTCAACATTTAGTACATTAGTGTCATGTACCTATTAGCCACAGGGATTCTATTAGAAGGGAGGCTAGCATAAGTTAGAGAAATCAAGGACTATATGCAAAGACCTTGCACCCAGTTTAGACATTAACCAAAACCATCTAGAGATCTGTAAAACACACACAGCTACTTTTTACTGCTTGTCATCAGACAATATTAATAATGTCAGCATTGCTTTATGTGGGTCTTTCAGTTTAACAGTGTATGTATCCTTGCTTTACCCAAGTGCTATAACGTGTGGCATAGCTTTACAATTCTTCATGCTGCTGGATTTTGCCCAAGCCTTCCTGTTTTGTAGACATTCCTATTAACTGTTGTGACCCATGATAGTATTAGGTCCAAAGAATATTTGTGGTAAGGGCTTAATGTAATGTCTGGTGCTACCAAAAATTGAAGCAGCAAAATAGGGGACACTTAAAACACAGGATATCCAATTTTCTTTCTGCCACAAGGAGGTCTGTAAATGGCAGGATCTCCAGGGAATATATTTAGCAACATGTATGCTTAAGAAATACAGTGAGGCATGATGGTAAACATAATGGAAAAACAGATTTTGGGTGTACATTACTTTACATAAAGGCTAAACATAATAATCTGAATAACTTTTAACTTAATATTAATTAAAATTATAAAGCTAATGCAAGATGAAATTACAGAAGCAACACTTACTGGACTTCTCTCTCAAGAATTTGGGGATTGCTGTATCCTGATGTGTTCGAAATAACAAAGTATCTTTGGTTCCAAGCAGAATTGTTTCGCAAGTCTCTTGCCAACAGCAGGTCAACAAACTGTAACTCACCATCCCACAAATTAAATTCCTGAAAAAATAGTTACATTTAAATTGAACAAGAACATTTTAATTTAAAATTTTATAATAAACATATATGACTTAATTCACTGAAAATTGAAAGAGGATTAAGCCAATTTTATGAAATACAGGCAACTCAAAATATAACGCAGCACAAAAGGACAGAATATTTGTCGCTATTGCAAATGTATAAATGGCAAGCATCCAGTTAAGTAATACCTATATATTTGGAAGCTAACTACAAGGATCTATAGAACAAGCAGAGAATATGTTTGGTTATTCATGGCAACCAAAGAGATGTCAGAAAATGTCCACAGTATATGGACAGTTGATTCGTGAGTGGTTCTTCTAGGTTGTAGTA
This sequence comes from Pyxicephalus adspersus, assembly GCF_032062135.1. Classification (NCBI taxonomy): domain Eukaryota; kingdom Metazoa; phylum Chordata; class Amphibia; order Anura; family Pyxicephalidae; genus Pyxicephalus; species Pyxicephalus adspersus. The sequence continues at coordinate 75,756,974 of NC_092860.1, forward strand.
AAACAATCTTTGTCTTTTTTACCACTATGTACAAAATGTGTTAAATAAATGAGGGGGGTACAAGATCATTACCCTACCAGGTACACATTTGTCATTTCAGGCATTAGCCTATTCTAACAATATATTATATACAAAAGTCTCTCAGTAGGACCAAATGCCCAAACAAATTTAAGGCATTCTGCTTATATATGGCACTTTAATCATGACATTCAATAAAATAATGGCTAAACCCATACATATATACAATGAAGCAATTTATTCAGTTTAACTTTAACTATTCATTTCTTAATACAACCTAAAAATCATCATGAAAATGGAAATACCTGAATAACCCATTGCCTGTGCTGCCATGCATGGTAGTTTTTCGCATCCTGGTTTAAGATATCTGCAATAAATTCAAGCTCTTCTGATGGATCCTTAAGTAACTCAACCAGCACCCTTCTGTGATGCCTAATGGGGAACATATTTAGCAATAAATTTTCTTTGAATTTATTAACAGTGCAGTTATGATTTCTTATAGTTGGTGGCTTTGTTTGTTTGTTATTCTTTGTCATCAAATTTAAAAAATTTCATTGCATTGAGTGTATACAATAATATGTTAAGCCTGTAAAAAACTACAATACAAATACAAAATTCAAATTGTTTATAGATGATGTTTTAAAAACCTGTACAGAACATAGGTATCTCTAAATAATAGTCATTTAACGATTGATACATTGCCTATGAGTGTCAGACAGAAAGAGTACTTTCAATGTTTTTGTTCTTATCTTTTTTACATTTTTTTTTTAATTCCCCGGCCAAGAAGCTTTTACAAAGCTGAACCAGAAATGTGTTTTCAACAGAGAGTTGATCAGATGAAATCATCAATAATTTTCCCCCAGCAACGATACTGGGTAAATTCTGCTGGCCACCATGTGGAGCACTAACTTCCGCTGGTGTTATAGATGTGACAGGTTGAATCAAATTTTACCATTGGCCTACTCCTAGCTAAAATAAACGACGGCAAAGGACAAGAAGTGAGGTGGGGGTGTTTTGTAGACAAATAGGAAAGAACCAGGCAGGGTTGACAACGTTTCTCTGCAGAATAAGCATCATGTTGTCTGCTCAAACAGGAAGCTTGCTGGATTTCTGTCAGATCACAAGACAATTATTTGTACTTGCAGCATCTTTAAAGAAATAAAGCATGAAACGTGAATGTATTGAATATGTTTTCTTTTTAATCCCAGACATTCACATTAATAGTTCCATAACTCTGAGGAGAGAACTCAAACATGCCAAGGTCTTTCAAAACTCTCTAGCTCGTGAATACTGAGAGTGATCACAGCTTCAAGTTTTCATTCTTACCAGACTTGGTAATTTTTAGGCTGGTCTTCAATAATTGCTGAGATATAGTTCATTTCTTCACGTAGGTCCTTCTTCAGTGACTGCAATATTACTCTTCTGTAATGCCTGAAACATAAAGGGGATACATTTTATTGATGCAAGCAACAGTGCTGTCTGGACATTTTCTAAGTTATGTCAGACAATATTTGTTGATAAGATAAAAAAAAGGAAAAGTTCATTCAACCATTATGAAAACAGCTCCAGTGTCATACAATGCTATGCAGTATAGGACACAATTAGTACCAAAGGCTGCTTTAAATTTTTTTACTCACCATACAGTGTAGTTAGCAGCATTCAGCTCAATGGCATCTGCTGTCAATTTCAAAGCTCGCTCACTTCTCTCATCTTTCTGAAGTACAGCGCGGAAATAATCATAAACATCTCGAACTAAAAACAAACAAGCAATAAAACACAAAATCACATTACATGAATTACACAGCTCAACAAAAAATAATTCTTTCACTTGCCAAGGGTTTTTCAATATATTTAGTTTATTTCAGGTCTCCTGAATCGAGAAAAGACATCAGTTTCATTGAATTGGCTCTGGTTCTTGTGATACAGGAATCGGAACAGACAATTTTACCAACAACAAATGTTAGCACAGCATATTATTAACCACCTGAGTGTTACACTGAGGTCTAGATTTCTGTACCAAAAGTGATCCACTGTTTTTCATGAAATTTTTTTTTTTAAATTGTAGACCTGTAACTTACAGAAATATGTCCGAACAGGGGTTCTAGTAGATAATATGAATATAAAAAATGTATTTACTTTTATTTTTTATTTTTTTTTTTTGTATTGGATTGGATACCGGAGTTTGTATTCAATCCAATACAAAATGAGCGTTTGAATTTACCAGTTATGTACTTTGTATTAATTTTATATTATTCTGTATTGGACTGGATACGCAAGTTTGTATCCAATCAAATACAAAATATAAATTTGAATTTCCAAGTTATTTACTTTTTTTTTTATTTTTTGTATTGGATTGGATACGCAAGTTTGTATTCAATCCAATACAAAATATAAATTTGAATTTCCAAGTTATTTACTTTTATTTTATTTTTTTTTATTTTTTGTATTGGATTGGATACAGGAGTTTGTATTGAATCCAATACAAAATGAATGAATGAGTTTCTATTTGAATTTCCCGCACACGCGCCGACGTCATCACGCACGCAGGGAGGAGCCGTCCGTTTTTTTTTCTCCGCCGGACGGCTTCTCCCTGCAGAGATCATCCGGCGCTGGACGAAGACGAAGATCAGCGGGACCAGGTAAGATGCCGGCCGGTATCTTGTGTTCAGCCGGCCGGGCGGCGGAACGCAAGATGCCGGGCAGCGGAACACAAGATACCGGCCGGCATCTTACCGGTCCCGCTGGCACCCGACGCTGGAGAGGGAGATCCACGGACGATGATGGACGGAGGACGACGCTGGAATAGGAAAACGACGCTGGAATCCTTACCTCCATGGTCCCGCTGGATGTGCACAGTGGGACCATGGAGGTAAGGATGTGACAAAATTACGGGGTTAACCATCCTAGCCATTTTTTTTTTGCCCGACCTTCGTACGGGCATACCGGCTAGGTGGTTAATAATCTTTATTTACACCAATGTTTTGCATTTTATATATTCAATGTTGCTTTATTTCATGAAAATTTTATTTGCCTTCTATTTATTGATACATTTTTTTTTGAATACAGAAATATGAGTTCAGGAAGAAGTTGTTTAAATGACTCTAATGTACATTTGTGGTGAATATTCTCACAAAAACATTACAGAATTTGTGATATTTTGGTATTAACCTGGGGGACTAAAACAAGTATTGGGCTCCCCATATAGTATACAAAACTACATTATATCAATTATATAAATCATAATGATTGTTATTTTTGTGCTGTGAATGTAAAAGGTTTCATCAATGCAGCAGTTCTTCCAAGAAGAGCTCAATGATTTAATACGTGACCAAAGTCTGTCAAAACAAGCATCTGAACTTTTAGCATCCAGGCTAAAAGAAAAGAACTGTCTGAGACCTGATTTTCATAGACAGTTCCACTCCAAGTTTGAAATCTGTTTTACTGCATAATGGCAACTGCTTTGCATCAATTCCAGTTGGTCACTCAACAAAACCTGAAGAATATGAAAATATCAAAACGGTCTTACAAAAGCTTGCTATCATGAACACCAATGGTCCATATGTGTTGATTTATAAATGGTGAACTTCCTACTTGGACAGCAAAGTGGATACTCAAACTACCCATGTTTCATCTGCTGTGGGATAGTGGAGCAGAGCAGGATCACTGGAAAAAAGTGACATGGCCTCCAAGGGAAAACATGAAAAAAAGTGCAGCGAACATCATTACCGAGCCAATGGTTGACAAAGAAAAAATCATTCTCCTTCCCCTACACATAAAGTTTGGATTAATGAAGCAATTTGTTGGAGCTCTGAACAAGGACGGTAATTGCTTCAAATACATTCGTAGATGCTTCCCTGGATTGAGTACTGAAAAATTTAAAGCTGGAATCTTTAATGGGCCCCAGATTCGGAAACTGATAAAGGATTCAAATTTCACAAGTTACATGACTGATACTGAAGCTTCTGCCTAGCACAGCTATGCCATGGTTGTCAAGAACTTTCTGGGTAACCATACAGCACAAAATTTTGAAGAACTGGTAGAAAACTTGCTGTTAAATGTTAAAAATTTGGGTGCTACTATGAGCTTAAAGGTGCACTAACTCCATAGCCATTTGCAAAAAATTCTAGAAAACCTTGGCGATTTCAGTGAGGAACAAGGGGAGAGCTTCTATCAAGATATAAAGGTGATGGAAGAAAGGTATCAGGGCAGATGGGATAGACACACAGAGTTTTTCAATGACTGTTTTGTGATTAGTTCTGTAAATATACTGAATATAGAATATATTGACATTAGGTATTTAAAATTTTTTATTTTGTATACGTAGGCATATCTAGTTTAATTTTGCCTAATTTTCATGTTTCATTAGTTTTCTATGAGGTAATTATTGAGGCGATTTTTTCAAAAACTAGAGCCAATCTAAAAAAACCAATACCATATTTGGAATCTGTGCATCAAACAACCTAAAATGACTTTAATCTGTTTGGCAAGAAAATGTTTGTTGACCAGTGTTATAGGTTTGTTTGCTAAAGCCAAACCAATAAGTCTGGAGTGTCCTCGACGGGGAGATTCCCCTCACACTACATTTCTCGAACAGGAGTCAAAGGGTCAACTCTTCCACACTGTATACAACTGTAAAAATTGAAAAAGTTTGTTCCTTTTTTTATTCCTATCAACCTTTTTTAAATACCATTTTTTAAATACCATTATCAGTAAGACAGTGTTAGGGGTAAACCAAACCTTATTGGTTGTTATCAAAGCAATGGGTAAAGTAAAAATCAATTTCTACTCTTTGACGACGTTTCCTTTTGTGTCCTAAACCCTGAGCAGATATCAGACTTAATATTTTTGTTGCTGGAAATGATCTTTGCTGATCGTTTCCAGTGACAGAAAAACAAATGCTGTGCACACAGTGCTGTTCTGTTCTACTGGGTGGAGGGAGGGGGAGGGAGTGGCACCCTGCAGTGCTCTCCTCAATGGAGGGAAAAAAATACCACTTTGATTCTGGTACCAATAAGTATTGTTATGCATACTTTTTACCTCCGGTCTGTCCAGCTACTAAAAATGAAGATAGTACATTTCAGATTAAAAAGCTTATATTGTGGAAAATCTACAACTAAGTTTTTATTCTAAACCAATGGATTAACCTCTTTGCTGCTGGGAGATCCTTTTTATGCCATAAACTTTATAATTTCCATACCTACCATGATTAAACTGGACCGTCTGCACCAGTGTTTCCCAAACTTATAACATGATGAAACCCAGGAAATACCTTTCAGGTCTCATGGAACCCCTCTTAATAATAATTGTATTTGCAGCTATATCTTATGAACAATGGTTACCAGGTTTAATAGAGGGCTTAATCATTAAAGACAACTAAAAGTTTGACAAAGTGTAGCCTCTCCTCACTCTCTCTGAAGAAGAAAAAGAAAAGGCTTGCTTTTGAAAACATTTTAGCAAACTGTTCTATAATGTTTTATGTTAATATTCATAGACGTTGCTAAACATAAAAAAATATAAACCAAAAGTATTTTGACTTGTGAAAATGTAGCCTAATCACCCCAACACCTGCTAAATACAAAAGGACATTTTGTGACTTCAATTATTTATTATTATTACTTGCATTTATTGAGAGACAATATTTAAGTATCTCATGTGGTGCTTTTATTACACATTTAACAATCAGCACTTCTTTGCTTATGTATACTCCCTATTCTGTGTCAACACATAAATTCAGCTTGCTTTCAGTATGCATATGAGATTGGTTTCACTTCTGAGATCATTTAGAGTTTATGGACTGGTACAATTTATCTGCATTTGTCCTTCTTTTAACCTACACTGGACCTTCTCCAAAGCTCCATTTACCTGCCTTAAGAAACATTTGCATAGAACGTAGCGGAAGAAAATCTGTTCACACACTTAAAGCGGAACTAAACTAAAAACAAAAACACACTTACCTGCAGTTCCATCAATCCATCGGGAGGTTTATTCAATTGGGTCCAGTGTCATCTGGGTATCCTTCTTCGGCCTGACGCAGCGGAAGTGCTGGTGCAAGAATAGGTGATGGGTATAGGAAAAAAAAAGTGCCGATCTCACTGTGCATGGGTGAGATTGGCATTTTTTTCTCCCATTAAAAAAATGCTCCATTTGTGAGCAGCAGTGACAAATGTATCTTGGGAGGCTCTGCGCTTCCATTCTGTCTTGAATGCCATGGCGATCAAGATAGGAAAGGGGGGTGCTGCACTTTTTATAAAAGTTTTGTCTACTCTTATGTAAAGTAAATATTTAGAGTTTAGATCTGCTTTAAGATTGTCCATATATTCAAAATACTCAACCTTAATCTCTTTTTTTTTACATTTTTAAAACCATTAGAATTTGAATGTTGGCTTCAGGCACCAAAGGCTTTGCCCTTTAACCTCCCTGGCAGTAAACCCCTATTTATTGTACAGTGCTGCTTAATATGTTGGCGCTATATAAATCCTGTTTATTATTAATAATAATAATAATAAGAACAGTGTAGCTTGGGGTTAATTTTCAGTACCAAAAGTGGTAACCCAGAGCCACAGTCGGGGTGGAAATGCCAGGGGGTTTTCAAGCCTTACCTGGTCCCCACATTCCTGCGGCGTCCTCCAGCAGTGCCCGGCATCTGCTTCCCCGGAGTGTGAACATTGGGGAACGCGAGGCCAGGGGAAGCAGATGCCAGCCGGGCAGTGTCTGTGCGGTTGGAGGGTGGAACCAGGCGGGAAATTTAAAATAATAAGTATTTTTAAATGTATGGTTTTGACTATTAAAAATACCTATTATTCAGATCGCAAGGAAGGCTAAAGCATTTTATTGTACCCATTGTGCAAGGTTTCTCATGTGTACAAAAATCTAAACTGTGTTATGAGTATAAATATCTACTTACATTTCTCGCCATAGACAATCTGAACAACTGGGTTTGGCCCATCATCTTGAGCGACAGGAGTCACATCTGCCCATTCTTTCCTCTCTCTATAAATATAAAAATTGACACATATACACTCAATCTGTGTCGCAGAATTGTGTTGTGTAATATTTACATTTTCACTGCAAACCTCCACTGTGAGCATGTGTTTGTAACAACACAGGAAATAGCTGTTATGCATTAATGCTCACAAGAGGGATAGATGAATTTCTACCTGGGACATCATGCCGCATACAGAGCTGCACCAGAGAACTAGAAACTAAAGCCACAATTACTCACCTAACCCTGTTCCATGGCAACTATTTTCCTTCTTCTTTACTTCCTAAAGATGAACTTCAGCCATCTTGATTGACCATGCTGGGATGATTTAAATCCCGCACAAGCGCACACACAAAGGAAGCCAGTCTTAGGGTTCCTATGTAACCAATGCCGAGTTGCTTTAGTTCTACTTTAATGGCAGTATGTGCCCATAACAAAGTAGTATAGTTGTATATTACAGCTAGGTATGGGTGAAAATATAGCATATGAAGTTTCTGCACAGACATGGCAACTTTTTTCTTCAGAATACTGCAAGTCTAGCAGGTGGATATAATGAACAAGACACTGCCATTCAGGATTCAGACTAGAAACAACACAAAAACGCCTACATAGTGCACATTTGATTGGGTGCCCAAGATGTCAGTGCTGCATGGTCGGAGTGTTTCCCTAATCGGCTGCCCAACACCTATGGGCGCTTCCCTGATCCCCAGCCCAGTGCTTGTGGGAGCTTCCCTGATCCCCAGCCCTACGCCTATGGGCGCTTCCCTGATCCCCAGCCCTACGCCTATGGGACGCCTATGGGCGCTTCCCTGATCCCCAGCCCTACGCCTATGGGCGCTTCCCTGATCCCCAGCCCTACGCCTATGGGCGCTTCCCTGATCCCCAGTCCAATGCTTGCGGGCACATCCCCGATTCCCTACCCGCACTGACAGGATCTTCCCATATACTACACCCAACCAACTCCATTCCGTCCTACAAAAGATATTTCCTATCCCACAGAAAATACTGTAGATTGTCACAGTGAATGCCCGTGAATACAAAGTCACATTTTATTGGAGTTTAGAAGTACCTGTAGAGAATATAGCGATCAGACAAGTTGTCAAATTCCATCTCTGGGTCCCCCGACCCCTCCACTTCACAGATTTTATACTCCAGGTCCTCCATTCCGGAGTCTGTTTCTGTATTCATTCCGGCGAGCTCCCCATCTTCCTCAGCCTGACACTGCATTCCTCTCTTCTCAGGCAGTGAGTGAAAAGTACAGCACGGGAAGAGGAAACAGCGGTACTACGGTAGCAGATAGCTCCCATCCACTACAAGGACCCGGAAGTGACGGCACACAGAGAACAGGAAGTGGGCGGGGCTTCGCGGATCAAACTTCAAGTCCGGGAAACTGCAGTTGAGAGGCAGAGAAAATAGATTGTCAGTCTGTGGGTGTCACACCTTTATTATAAGGCGCATTGGTAGTTATGTAGGGGGATATAAAGGAGACAAGGTGATAAGTAGCGCTGACGATGCAGGGGGATATGGGGCGTACAAGGAATGTTAGGTGATTGGAATGCATTGCTATTGTTACAGGATGAAATGGGGGTGAAGGAAGTGTCAGACAGGTAATGGGGTGCACTCCTATTGTTGTGAGGTAATATGGGGGTACAGGAGGAGAAGAGACAGGTGATGGAGTGCACTACTATTGTGTGGTAAA